>NC_079443.1:22116160-22283660 GCF_903798145.1 Danio aesculapii
AGTCCAATGATCCACCATATCATACAAGTATAGATCAGTCCCATCCTGTGAAGAACACAATTAATCTTCAGAGAGCTGTTGTTTCTTCATCTTCACATCAGCACTCTTGTTAACTCATACCTTATTATCACATTTTTTACCTTCAGATGTTTTCTCTGATTTTGACACTTTGTTCCTGGCAACATTTACAAAAAAAGTACCAACAGCAACAACATGTGCTTTCTTGTTGAATGCACTTTTTTGTTCTACCAGAGCACTTTTATCTCTGATGTATTTTTTTTCCTCATTCCAAACTGAAATGATTGTTCTGCTTAGATCAGACATAGCTCAGCTCCAACAGGTAAGGCTTTTCTTACTTTGTCTCTGACTCTCTCTCTTTCTCTCTCTCTCTCTCTCTCTCTCTCTCTCTCTCTCTACACACATGCAGGTGTCAGGAATCGTCTTGCTGGCTTGTCAGAGCTGCTCTGCGCCATGTCTGGAGTGATTCATCTTGTTGCCAGGATCATTAACTTCCTGTTGGAAGGACTGACATAGAGAAAGTCAAAGCAGACTCGCGAAGAGCTGAAGTGCCACCAAGCCTTCCATATTAATTAGGTAGAAACTTTCTCTTATATGCTTCTCTCTTCCATGAGTTTCTTTGCTGTTATGCTGCAAAAACCACACAGAGCTATGAAGAAAAAAAAAATGAAGTCGCTGCTTAAAAATTTTCATTTCTTTACTGGATTTATTTGATTATTTAGAGATGGGTTTAAGGAAAATGTATTTCAAATGTTTCAAATAATAATAAAAAAATGATTGTATTTTAAAGAGAAAATGGCAGTTGATCAAAATAATTAATGCCTTACTATTCCAACAAATATTTATTCAACTGTTGTGAATTTTAAACATTGGTACTGTGGGGTCTATGCATAAATGTAAAATATAAACTTCTCAAAAACATCCAGTTTCCAAAGGGGTCTTAAAAAGTCAGAATTTCAAAAAAAGTCTTAAACACTCTTAAATCCACTGTTGCATTTTAATCAAGCCAAGGTCTACAATCATTTTAAGCAGGTCTTAATTTTCCCATGTCCACGTAACACTACCTCTGGTACTTTTTAAAATATTCCTATGAAGTGTATTTTTTCTTCAGTTATATGTTCAATTGGAATAAATTATTTTATTTTGCAACTACTATTGCATTTTCTTTGTGCACTATAAAAAATATGACCAAATAACATACTTTAACTTATTTTGATATGTATATGTAATATTAATGTTATTTACCTTAAGAACAGTTTGATTGATGTAAGCCAAGATGACTAGAAAGGTTATCTAATTCAACTAAAACCAGGCAGCAATAATTTTATAGTGGTTTTTAAGTCATTACATGTTAAATTTGTTAGCATCTTTTTGATATTTCAGGTTTAATTAAGAAGAAATGTATTCAGTAGTTTGTAGAACAAAACAAAACAGACACTCACTGGCCACTTTATTGGGTACACCTGTCCAACTGCTTGTTAACGCAAAGTTCTAATTAGCCAATCACATGGCAGCAACTCAATGCATTTAGGCATGTAGACATGGTCAAGACGATCTGCTGCAGTTCAAAACAAGCATCTAAAGGGGGAAGAAATTTTTGAAGGGGGAAGAGATTTACTGTGAGAGACTTTGAATGTAGCAAGCTTGTTGGTGTCAGTCGTGCTGGTCTGAGTATTTCAGAAACTGCTGATCTACTGCGATTTTCATGCACAACCAGCTAATGGTTCGAAAAAGAGAAAATATCCAGTGAGCAACAGTTCTGTGGGCACAAATGCCTTGTTAATATCAGAGTCAGAGGAGAATGGCCAGACTGGTTCGAGCTGATAGAAAGGCAACAGTAACTCAAATAACCACTGCTGCGACATTTGGATGGTAGGGTCCGAATTTGGCATCAACAACATGAAAGCATGGATCTATCCTGCCTTGTATTAATGGTTTAGGCTGGTGGTGGTGGTTAATGGTGTGGGGGAAATTTTCCTGGGACACTTTTGGCCCATTAGTACCAATTGAGCATTGTGTCAACGCCACAGCCTACCTTGATGACCATGTTCATCCCTTTATGACTACAGTGTACCCATCTTCTGATGGCTACTTCCAGCAAGATAACATGCCATGTCATAAAGCGTGAATCATCTCAGACTGGTTTCTTGAACATGACAATAATTTCACTGTACTCAACTGGCCTCAACAGTCACCAGAGCTCAATCCAATAGAGCATTTTTGGGATGTGGTGAAATGGGAGATTCGCATCATTGATATGAAGCCAACAAATCTGCAGCAACTGCATGATGCTATCATGTCAATAAGGACCAAAATCTACATACTACATCCAGGTATTATTTCCCATTGCTGCATACTGGAGAGATAAATATAGGTGGATAATATGCCAAAGATAGAACTTCTTATTTTTGTATGCACAATTCTCGTTTTATTTGGATAATGTGACCGCTGAGGTATACAAAAATGTGCTTGTCCAATCAAACAGCCTTGTGTTTTTAACTACGAGGAAATCATTTAGATTAATCAGACACTAGCGTCCACGCTTGTCCCATTATTAAACAGTCACTAGCGCCCTGATTGTCCCATTAGAGTAATGAGCTGCTGTCACTGGTGACTAATTGCATCATTTCAGTAATGTTGCTTTTGTTTATTTTAGTCCTGACATATGTTTACAGCTATCAATATTGTTTTTTGTCCTTTCGTTCCTTTTTAAGCAATTGTGGTCGTCTGAAACCTTGAGTTAATTATCAACAAAATGTGAAACCTAATCAAATTAACCTCCTTTCCAGTACATTACGCTTTTCCATTGAACGTAATTACGTGATGTACAAAATATCTTTTTGTATGCTCCTATGCATCGGGTTTCTTTTTTTGTAAAGAGAAAGAAAAACTGTGTGCATTGAGTATCACTTTATATGTCCTAAGTACTGGTTTATTTGAAGTTGCGCCAATGATGCTGAGACTAATGGTAGAAAATGAGTGGTGGATCACCTCATGACCTTTCACTATAGACCTCTATTGTTGTTGCCTGGTAACAAGATAATGCCCAGCTGCCCCTCAGCCTGTGCAGAAGGAAAGCGTCTTATTTTAAGATATTGTTTGAAGGGAATCTTACTGCACCTGGACATAAAACTGTTGCAGACATCTTTTCTTGTGCCGTGTTGCTCTGTGTGCTTTGTCATACTGCACCGTTGAAAGAATATATACTATGGTCTTGGAGAAAAGGTTATGCTTATTGAAATGCAGTGTTATGATGGCAGTACATATACTGATGTTTGTAGTTTTTTATGACATCCCTCCACCCGTGAAACAAAGAAATGTTTATTATTGGGAAAAAAGAAATAATAAACTTACTCTATCATATAGTAATTATACAAGTGTACAAGACAAGAGTTTATACAAGTGTAGGAAATGTAAATATCTCATGCAAAAATCTATGGAAAGTCATCCAAAATTCCACTTGAGTTAAACATTAAGCGTACATTTACAGCAAAACAAGATACAAACATAGTTTTCCGTTTAAAATTGTTGAAATTTTGAGTATGGGTCACAAAATTGATTGACATGGCTGTATTGCACATGCCAACCCAGTCAATACATGCAATGATTACAGTAGGTGCGTCCCAAATTTAAAGATTTTATAATTTGTTTAGATTTCAATCGCATGTTTATGCATTATTCTGAGTCTTGAGTCTTTGTAGTGTAAACAGTTCACACTGAAATATTCACTTTATTCTAAACAGAATAAGTGCACTTTAAATAACTGGATGATGCACTTATTCAAAAATGAAATGTGGAATGTTTCACACTTCATGCACTCAATGGCCGCTGCTTAGCTAGCGTATTGGAAATGGCGGGGTTTTCAGGCACTAATGTTGAATTATTTTATTTGTTTTGGATTGTGAACGCAAAATTCTCCTACAAGAGTGAATATGCCGTCTCCTGATGGTGAAAGCGGTTATACCGGCAATTCGTAACTTTTTGATTTAGTGGCTAATTTGTAAGAATTCATACAATCTAATTCGTACATTTTCGTACGATTTGCTCATTCCCCAATGAGGGTTGGGTTTAGGGGCGGGGTTAGGTGCCACGGCACATGTTTAAAACTACTTAGTAAATTACAATTCCTGAGAAAAACTACTCAATTACAGTCATTTGAGTATTTGTAGTTTGTTACTTTACACCACTGAATGTGACACACACATTGTGACCACACCATGAGAATCATGTAAGCTCATGGCTCAGATTGTTTACTCAGGAGCCAGTGGTTGGTGATGTAACTTTGTAAAAACTAGTAGAAACTAGTAGAAACTAGTATTGCTTTATAAGTCACTTTGGGAAATGTGCACAGCACATTTTCGGATGTAATTTAAGAAAATGAATATTTTAGAAACATTTAAATTTAAATTTAATGTAGAAAATTCATATTTATGGTATACTACTAAAACAAAAATCGAAATACCAATATGTCCATACAAGACCACTCTGTTAAACCCTCATTTTCACTGTCAAAATATTTTGATTTAAACCCATTAATGGGCTATATGCACAGCTAGTGTTTCTTAGCCAATAATGAACTTCTGGTAAAAGCTTTATGGGACTATTTTCAATTTTATAAGGTTCCTTTTACAGTCTCAATGTTGTAATGTAATTTAGTTACATTAAATCAAAAATCAGTTAAATAGACTTAAGCATCCATTTTGGTTGTTAAAGCATAAAAAGAGACAAATACTGTTTAGACCAGGTGCTGCCATTAGCAGCAGGCGAGCGCAAAATCTCCATTGAAAATACCGGGGTATTTTCATTTCCATATTTTAAAGCCATGGCATGAAAAAATATAATTTAATGCAGTGCTTCTTGTTTGGTCTGATACCCACTTTATATCATATCTCAGCCAGGCTGTGAAGATTACTGTTTTTTTTTTAAATCAGATCTTAAATGCAGCGATTTTTGCATGGGATTCACCGGAAACCGTGGGGCTGGTAGACTGAAAAAAAAGTCTTGTGTGCATAAACTCTATGAAATGTTACTGTTTTTAAAATTAGTACATTTACCTGCTGAATAAGCATTTCAGTTCAATTTCTCATTTCATAAGACTTTTAAAAAAAGAGAACAGCCTGACCCCTTGTCGGACCTCAATTATTTAATCTAACAATTCAGCTCTTAAATAGAGCAAAACGAATAACCCTTGTCTAAATATTACATTAAATCTAAAAGACAATTAGTTTTATATTAGTATTACATTACTCATTACTGCACTCACACATGCAGTCAAGAATATTTGAGCAAAAAACAGCTTTTGTGAAAATAACTGGTTGCGAAATGTCACAGACAATTGAGCCCACAAGTCCACCATACATCAACACTGTAATAGGGTTACAAGACAAAAGAGCATTACTATGCAGAAAACGAATAAAAGAGGCACAGTTAAAGTTACATTTCCAGTGTCTCCCCTTGATTAGTTTAACAGCTCGTTTGATCTATGCCTGTGACTGAAGTGCTGAAGTGAAAGAGGGGGGAGCGTATAGCAGCTCTCCGCTCCACCACATGCCTGTGGGGCACAAACATCTTAATGTCACACGGAAATTAAAACACTTTCCCATTACCCTGGCCCTGAATCTTAATTTGCTCTTCCACAAACTATACAAAGTAGGTGACAAGGTCAGTAAATTTTTATTGAATAGGAGGTGAATGCTGACCTTTGAAGGCAGGAGTTAAAATAAGTCTTTAATTCCTATATGTGAACACACAACCTGCTTATAGGATTGACTTTTAAGCCGAACACATACAGATGCTTTGGACTTGAATTGTTTTTAAATTGCTTATCGATTATCATGCAATCGGTTGGAGAGTTCCAGTCTATGAAAATTAAGCACCCTGTGATTATTATTATGAATCAACGAGTCTTTCCGATTGAGAAATGAAGCATTTCTGCTGTCGAACATGCTAGATGTTTTGTGTTTGATGCTCTGAGTCGAACATTAGTTGAGCAATGCGCATCCGTAACTCATGAGCTCTCCGAGATACACTTCACAACACAAAACAATCTGGCACCTGTAATGCTATGTCAATACCTACTGACAGAAGATGAATGTTGTTATTGTTTTGTCATTTGGACATTAGCGGGAGATTTGGGATCTGCGGTGTCCATCTAGGCGGCAGAAGAATGTCAGCTAATATGAGGACACTCAGAAAAGAGCACCATATTTCTTGTAACTGACAAACGGAGATGATGGATTTGTCCTGGCCTCCATCAGAACCTCTGAGATGAAGGCTAACACTGGGACAGCGAGACCCGTTTGAGTGATAGAAGCATTGGTGTGCACAAATATTGAGCATCGGACATGCACTCTATTGAGCAGCCATTATGTTGAAGTACTTGGGTGTGTTGCGCTATTGATTGGCTTAAATGTGCGCTATTGCGGGTTGTGTAATTGACTTACTTAACTATAGAGAAAACACATGTTTCCAAACTGAATAATTAATTAAATAGTCCAGTTGATTTTAAACAAAACAATTAGTGATGTTAAAATGTTTCACTATTAAAAATGGAATGGAATTTATTGGATTTTTTTTTTATTTACTGTATTATTAGTATGTATTTAGACATTGTATTTTCTTGTAATATCTTTAATTATATATATATATTATGCATACACTGACAATAGTCTTGTCGCCTATCCAAGTTTTAGAAACAACAAATAATAACTTGACTTCTAGTTGATAATTTGGTATCATTAGTGGCTTATGTGAAAGGCAAAGGCCTCTAGATTACGCTTATTTTACCTAAATAAAATATGATCATGCCTTGATTTTTTTATTATTTAATTAGGACAGTAAGGTTTGATTTTGCTAAGACAAAAGTCTTGTCACTTAACGGATATAATGTACAGTGTAGAATATAATTGATGTTGCAGTAGAAAAATAATGAATATTGTGTATGACTCCCATGAGCTTGAAGGACTGCATCCATACATCTCTGCAATGACTCAAATAACTTATTAATAAAGTCATCTGGAATGGCAAGGAAATCGCTCTTGCAGGACTTCCAGAGTTCATCAAGATTCTTTGGATTCATCTTCAATGCCTCCTCCTTCATCTTACTCTAGACATGCTCAATAATGTTTATATCTGGTGACTGGGCTGGCCAATCCTGCAGCACCTTGACCTTCTTTGCTTTCAGGAACTTTGATGTGGAGGCTGAAGTATGAGAAGGAGCGCTATCCTGCTGAAGAATTTGCCCTCTCCTGTGGTTTGTAATGTAATGGGCAGCACAAATGTCTTGATACCTCAGGCTGTTGATGTTGCCATCCACTCTGCAGATCTCTCACATACCCCCATACTGAATGTAACCCCAAACCATGATTTCTCCTTCACCAAACTTGACTGATTTCTGTTAGAATCTTGGTTCCTTGTGGGTTCCGACCCATCTTCAACCTGCAGCAGTTTGTGATGATTGGGATGCAGTTTAAAATCTACCTTCGCCACTGAAAACCCTAATAAGTTGACTGAACTAAATTAATGGAGTAAACTCGTTCCGTCAATTTAATTGAGTAATGGAGTCTCCCAAAACTTGCATATTTAAGTTTATTTAGTTACCAGTTTTGTAGACTATACTTAAATTGTTCAGTTTACCAAACTTAGTACTTAAGTAGATTATACTTAAATTGTTCAGTGCACCAAACTTAGTACTAAGTTACCAATACATTTTCCAAACATTCAGTTATCTGGACAATAAGGAAGTCCTTAGGCTGAGCTTAAAATGCAAGGTTTCCCAACTAGGACTTCACAATACAAACAGTTTGAAGTAGCTCCAAGTTACCATGCTTTCCCTCTACCACAACTGAATCTCTTCTTCATTCACCCGCTCACCTATTATACATTCCAGGTGTCTGATCAGCGCCCTCTAGTGCCCTGTAGATCCTAGTGTAATAATACACTATGAAAAAATGTTTAAATTAATTTTAAACGAAAAATAAGTAGCCATTTATTCACAGTATGATGAATAATTATACCTGAATTATACCTGAATTTATTATGATTTTGAGCTCACTGCACTTGAAATCTTAAGTTAATGCATTTTCATGGTACATAAGTTAAATTAACTCATATTTCTTAAGTGATAGGACCAAAATGCAAAATTTTAAGTGATGTTCAGTCAACTTCACTTAATTGTTTAAGTAAAGACAACATTAGGGTTTACAGTGTGCCACATTTCTAAATGATCAACTAGAAGTCAAGTTATTATTTGTTGCTCTTACAACTGGGATCGGTGACAAGACCTTTGTCAGGTAGTGTGTAACTCTTTTGTTACGGTTCGTTTTGGCTCCTAAACATCTTTGAGTTGCCATTGTTCTGTGGCAATTACACAATCAATGGGTGTTTTCTGAAACTCCGCCTTCTTTAATATGCATTTGTTTAATCATTTGTCAATCCTCGGATGTCAGAAAGGAGAGCAACATCCAAAACGACAACAGCAAGTTTTCAAGCTTCTTTTTCAAATGAAGAACGAAAAATAACTTTATTTAAAGTTAATCGTTGGTCTTAAAGGTTCAAGAAACCCTGGAGTACTTTTTTAAAAAATGTAATAGATTTAAGTTGAGCATCATTTAAGACAACGTTAGCACCTGTCAACTTTAATTGTGGACAAAACTGGATAATTTTGAGCTTTTGTCAGCTAATTTCATCTTAAATAAATTTTTGGTGCAGGATCAAAATCGGTGACATAGCATGAATCTGCTGGTGGAGTGATGATGCATCTGTTTCTCATTATTATTCATAGTGGAGTTTTCTAAGAAGACCCTGCTTCTTAATTATTCATGAGAGCATGTGCTTTCCAAAGGCAAGACAGACCAAGCTGTGCGACCCAATGACTGGGTGAGACCGGGTGTCTGCACACAACATGGGTCGTATGTACTTATTTTCATGACCCATGGGGTTTGTTGCATGTTTTTCCCTGCGATTCTGTCAGGGCCGATACAACAAATCTGTTGGTTAGCAGCAAGCATTTTTGTCAAGAGAGTTGTACGAGAATTGTAGAATGCCGGACTTTGTCTTTTATCAGTTGAGTTCGTTACCATTCAGACACATCGCCTATCAGTGCTTCTGTTTGCCCATGTTTAAAATCCTCCAGATTACTGGCAGGGCTAATGGCTGAAAGAGACCTGCTGCACTGCTATCCACTGTGTCTGCCTTCAGGCCCGGGCATTGAGGACAAGAGAAGTCCTCCTCATTTATAGTGTTTATATAAACACGATTATATTTATGATTATATAACAAATTGTGGTTCTGTAAAATTACGAATAACAAATGTAGCAGGACATTAAACTACTGTTTTTTTTTCTTTGCATTTTAACTTTGTAAGTTCTTTGTAAACTGTTAATTTTGGGTCTCCTCATGATTTGTGTCTGACAACAGTTGTTTGCTCCCCTCTTTTTCCCCTGCTCTGCCGGCCACACCCACTCCTCCCTCTGCTCGCAGATTCTTTGAAAAAATTCTGAGGTAGATTTGAACTGAAAGAGGGAGGTTTCATGGCTCTTTAATGGTGGGTAAACAAACTATCGATGAACTATCCCTTTAAGGGTCAAATTCAGACAGTCATCTGAGTGTCAGAATGTGACCCATCTCATATTCTAGCCTTCATAATGCATTTCATAAAAACCAATGCAGAATTGTTTATCATCTGCAATGTCATATTTAACAAAGACCAGCAGGAATATTTAACGTAAAGGATTTTAAATACAAGCGAGGTGTGCATCTGAGGGATTATTCAACGATCCTCATTTAGAACCAAATCAGTCCAATTAGGTTTGCTCCAAAGTGACTTTCCCAGTCATCCATCCAGGGAATTCTGCTGTTATCAATTAGAATTGTCGCTTCTAATCTGTGACAGCCTCCCAGACACTGGTCATTTCCCATTAGAGTCATTTTCCCCAAGATCCCGCTGGCCGATAGACATCTCTGACACTCAATAGAGGGGACGTAGAGGAGACAATAATTAAAGAGGTGGCATTTACTCCCAGTCAGGCTCTCTCAGAGATCTGAATCTGCAATTACCTTCCAGAAAATAGCATTGTCAGGACAGGGCCGGCGTTAATAATGGCTCCCATCTCAGGCTGGGATACTGGCCGCAATCGTTTCTACTGAAGCTGCACTTTGATTGTTTATCGCTTCACCCCAGGTTATCGTGCCACAGTACTGGAGTAAACGCTCCAAAAGAGAGAGCAAAAAAAAGGGACGAGGAGAACCTGTTTATTGCAGGATGCATATCGCACGTGTTATACCCCATATTTCTCGGAGCAAATACTAAAATGCTAGTAGTCTGGATAAAAAGTTCATTCTTTCCATTCTTATAAACTGTGTGAGAAAAGAGAGAGAGAGGGAGGGCGACTTCAGGCATGCCCAAGTTCCACGACACTTGATAAAATACAAAAGGAGCATTTGCACAGAAGGCAATTAAAAGCTTTAGTGCTTCCTGCAGGCAGAGCGGTGCTTTTGGAGCCCCAGTTGACACATGAGCCAGTACCTTATTGGAAAGGGCTGCCTTGTGCACTGAAATGGCACCAGTAATTTTCGCCAAAATAGGCTCCAGGTAGTAAATATGGGCCAAAAAGAAGGCATCTGCATTAATCAATATGAAATTAGCCCACATGTAATTTGCAGAGGGCACCCGTGCACCTGCCCATAAATGTGATAGGCTGGATGTGGAGAATGGCTTTCGGCGCAGGGCAAGACTTCACCTGGTAAAAACTTGATAGCACTGAAAGATAACTTGCTGAAAGTAAAATTTTGGAGCTGTTGCATTACATTTGTCCATTTTTGGATGAAATCATGTTTTTGTCTGTTTGTTAATGAGGACAACATTGATTTAGATTTGAAGGATCTAAGAAAATTTTTTGTTTTCAATCATTTAGATGCCACAGACCCCTAAATATGACCATCCACACACAAGGCACCACATCTTCAAAACTAAAAGGCATTGATATTGATGCTTGTTCTAAGATCTAACTCATACTGTAAAATAACATAAATGAATATAAAATATTACTATGGAATATATTTAGTTTCTATTAAGTCACATTGTTTTCAGTTTATTATAGCATTGAATTAATTAATTTACAATGAATTACTTATTTTACTTAATTGTTAGTATTTATTTTTAGCTTTTTTTATTGTTTAATTTTATCTATCTATCTATCTATCTATCTATCTATCTATCTATCTATCTATCTATCTATCTATCTATCTATCTATCTATCTAACTATCTATCTATCTATCTATCTATCTATCTATCTATCTGTCTATCTATCTATCTATCTATATATATTATCTATCTATCTATCTATCTATATATATATATTTATATATATACTCAGGGTTCCCAGACTCCTCACTGTTCATTTTGATGATTATTATGATGATTATTTTACCTGTTAACACTAAAATGGTCCACCAACAGACACTCTGTGACTATAAGTAACTTTGAATATGAATATTGTTATCCATTTCTCAGTGAATATAGGCAATGTATTTTAGTGCACTTAAACAAAACAGATTTATTAAACAGAAATATTTATTCAAATAATATTTTAGTCACCAAACATATTTAATAATTGAAAGAAAATACAATTAAATTCAAGCAAAAAATTGGAAAAACAATTACAACCTGCACAATTTTAATAAATTTTTCCTTTTTTTGCTTCTCTTGATTTTTCCTCTTTTTGAAATTTTAATTTAACATTTTTCTATAACATATAAACTTGGGGGTAGTTTTTGGACTGTTAACATAAGTTATTTTGTTAGATAAGCTCCAGATTTGGCTTCACTACTGGCTAATCTACTGTATATGCACAAATATAATATTGTATAGCTTCCTATTAAAAATATGAATTTAAAATAAAGATGTGTGAGGGCTGTACCTGTATATGCTGAGCACTGTACATGTCAGCTTATTGACCTTAACCTGACAGTCAGCTAATGCCCTTTTAACAGAGTTAGTGTGCATGTCAATTATAGTCAACAGATTGTCTAGAGGAAGACCATCACAATACAGTCTGTATTTATTATCTTTCAATATTATGCATACTCTCTAGTATATAATAGAATTCAAGTGTAGTTCAGCTGAGTCCTATTAAATATCTGATTTCTCTATCATTATTCAGTTACTCAACTAAAATTAAATTCATGCTCAAATGCATAAATTGACATAGAATAATTAATATTTTAGATGGAGTATTTTGCATTAATGGCACCTTTTTTTTAAATGAAGAGAAAGAGTTTTAAAGGATGATCTATTTTGCAAAAAATCAGATGATAGCCGAAGTAGGTGTTATCCACATGGGATGTTGCAAGCAGTAAAAGCACATTTTTCTTCAAAGGAACATCATCCCCCATTTATCTCTGTATATCAGGTCAAAGAGTTTTTGACTTCTACTCTAAGCCCATCCTTGATAAAAACAGCTATCCAGCGGAGATATATAGGGTTGTCCCTGAATGTCTGTACAGTATAAAGGCCGGATGATGAAGATGTAATGTGGATAATTGATTTGCATTGTCTCTTGATCATTACACTTGTTTGTTTGATTCACAAATGATCTCTGCTTGGCTTAAGCAAGCTTCATCCACACTATGATCATTAAACGCCACCAGCAGTTCTGTCTAGACAGTTGGTCATTACCACTAAATAAACACATACAGGATGATCAACATCCAAGTCAACAAATTTTATATCACTTTTTTGTGACAATGACAAGCTAACAGCACATTATTCCATCTGTGATCTGTAAATTACCATGATGAGGAAATAAATGTGGAAAATGGTTTTAGAATAAGGTGACACGGTAGCTCAGGTGTTAGCACTGTCGCCTCACAGCAAGAAGTTCGCTGGTTCGAGTCCCAGCTGGGTGAGTTCGCATTTATGTGTGGAGTTTTATATGTTCACCCCGTGCTGACTTGGGTTACGTCCGGGTGCTCCAGTTTCACCCACAGTCCAAAGATATGGGCTATGGGAGAATTGAATAAAATAGGCCATATTGTGTGTGTGTGTGTGTATGCAAGAGTGTGTGGGTGTTTCCCAGTGCTGGGTTGCAGCTGGAAAGGCATCTGCTGTGTAAAACATGTGCTGGATAAGTTGGCGATTCAATCCACTGTGGCGACTCCTGATTAATAAAAGGACTGAGCCAAAAAGAAAATGAATGAATGAGTTTTAGAATAATTGCACTATTTGAAGAGGAAACAGTTACTAGTGAATAGTTTTCAGCGTCTAACATCTTAAATGATCCTCCACCTCTGAAAGGGCCATGAGTTTGAATCATGTGTGCTTGAAAATTCAATAAATGCCAAAAAATACTTGCAAATTTGAAATTAGAAGCATTTATCAATCGGTTTTTCACTGTGATGCCATATTTTCCATTGAATTACAGAACCTTTGTTCCATGGTAATATAAAATGTAATGTTCCATGGACATTGAAAGTTTTTCAAGGATACCATTAAGGAACCTTGATTTTTAAAGTGTCTTAAAGTTAAACATTAAGGCCTCCCTTTAGTTTTCTGCCAAAATAAAAGCTCTGTGCATTACCGTTTATGAGCAAAGAATTGAAGACGAACATTAATGTAAGTATTTGAATTTTACTGTCGTAATGAATGTGTTATTTGTAGTATGACTATAATAATTTAAGAAATGTAATTCTTTATTGAATTGTTTGCTTTTTACTTGAAATAATGAAAAAATAAACATTATTGTTACGATTCACCGGGCGGATGGGAGACAAAAAGTGTCACAGAAGCCGCTGATAAAAGTGAAGAGTGATTTTATTTGGCACAAAGTGAAAAAAAAATCCAGCAAGCAGTAACAATAAAGAAAAACAAACTATACAATATTTACAAAGTATTTAAAGCCTTGTTCAGCTAAATCAAGAAAGAGATCTGAAAAAAATCTGCCAATAATACAATCTCTCTAATGATACCTACTCCTATGACTACCCACCAAGCAGCAACCTACCACTCTCCCTCGTGAAGCAAATACGGAAGTAACTGAAACTGCAATTCATCAAAATTCTGCTAGTCCTGGCTCCATATAGAGCTAATTTCTATTGAGCCTACTGTTAAAATGGCCAACTTTACAGCAGAAAAAATGGTGTTTACAGCCTGGTACAAAAAAACAGATTTTGGTTCTAATAGCTATTATTACCCTTCATGACAACTGTGAGGGAGGGTGAATTTTTTTCTCATCCGTTTCATTTATATTAAGCTATATTAAGTCTGCATAATTAAGGGCGTGGCCACTTGAGTGTAAGCTAGGTCTTGCTGATTGCCGTCACTTCACCTCAGTTGATTCCGCCTGGTTAGCCACTGAACTCGGCATATACATCGTATTTTTGTGTTGTTTTATGTGGCTTTACACAGTCAGTTGCTTTTTGGAATTATTTCTTACAATTATCAGATGATATGGCATGCTGTGTGTACTTAATTGTGCTCACAAACCATTCACGTGGCCTCCATTTCCCAGGTGAGTGAAATTATATACTTATATACCATTTCTATAAATGTATTTGTTTTATTTAAGATTATTTATAATTTGCTTTAGACCCATAAAGCACTCCAGAATCTGACAGCTTGATTAGCTGTAGGCTCTAGAACAGTCATCTGAAATGTTGTCATACAGTGTTATGACTGGATTTCATCAATAGTCTTGCATTTACTAACACAGACAATATTTGAAGTGTTTGGAAATAATTTGCGTTTTCCTCCTGTAGACAAACGTCATAGGAACAGTGTTTGGTGGCTCAGTGTATTACAACAGTGTTTTTAAAAGACTAAACACTTTATTGATATAATATACAACCAAGCACATGTGGTCAGAACACAAATGAGTTGCAGGTAATGAAGTATTAAGCATTTCTCTCAAAGAAAATCCTGTCTAAGCAAGATGCTATCAGGCGTCTGTAGCTCCGCTCACGCTCCCCCTCTTTGCCCTTGTTTGGTATCGGTGCGATGATGTCGGTGCGATGATGCGTGAACAAATGGCGCCGGTTGGACACACCTACTTGTAGCTTCTTTTGTGTTCTTTAGAAACCTATGGATACTACATCCATATCTTTTACAGTCTATGCTACCCACCCAGAGTGACGGTTTGGGGCCATTTTATATCATTGGCCCCGCCCATGGGTTATACCATTCTACTGTTTGTAGGGTAACCTGTAGACCAAAAAAAAAAAAAAAACAGAAGCCATTAAAAAAAACAGTATAAATGAATGCAGGTAAATCAATATGCATGCAAAACTCAAAATACAACACAACAAACAGCCAATACAAATATAAACAACAGAACAGTGATTTTTATCACTGACCAAGGGGTCGTGACCCTGATGATGTCATCCAAAATTGCCGCTCTGAAGTGAAGGTGGGAAAAGACTGTATAAATGCCTTTGTTTGAAATTTAAGGTCTGGTGTTGAGTAATGAAAACCAGTAAGTGTATGTAATCTGTCTCTGTTTTGTTAATAAATGATGTTTAAAAGAACAAGTCTGTGGTTAATTTAGTGTGTATGGGAAGATGATATGGGCTATTGTTTGACATGTTTTTTTAATTGAGATGTTACATAAACACAGCGTCAACCTTAGACAATAAAACAAGTTATTCAAATTACACATACTTGAACAGTACAGTGATAACACTACAAAGATCTGTGTATACATTTTGTTTGCCGGCAATCGGACCATGTTTAGATGTGTATGTATGAGTGTAATATGTGTATGTCAGTCACAGTGTCTTTTCGCAGTTCTACGCTGTGACAATTATTATTATGCTTATTATAATGTGTATATGAAAAATGTTTCCATGTTATTAATGAGAAAATGGGTATGTGAAATCCATAGTAAGTATACTAGTAAGTCAATGGCTGCTTTTATTTTACAAAATGTCCTCTATTGTGTTCAACAGAAGGAAGAAACTACAGAAAAAAAAAAATCAAGGGTTAGTAAATAGCGAGAGAATTTCTCCCTATCGCTTTTAAAGTCTGCACTTTGACAAGTAGAAAAATGTCTAGTCCACTCCAGTCCTTAAATTTGTATGGTATTCTTTTTATAATGCTTAAAAAAAATCTTGTGATAAGCAAACCCAAACTTTTATGTCCAAAATCTGTTGTTATTTCAGTTTGTCCTCAGAATAACTTTGTTTGCTTTAAAATGCCATTGGCCGGCGTGGTCTGCTATCAGGAGCGGGTGCAGTGTCTGACCTCTCTCTGCAGACAGTGTCCTCCAGATCCGTCTCCTGCGTTATTCAGCTCTGCAGTCGGCTCCTGCTCTTTATCACCCTCCAGCATCAGCAATCGCTCACTGACCACTCTCACATTAATGCAGGCCGTCTGAAGAGCTGTCCACGCTCCTCCCAAAGCGCTGGGAATACAATAGGAAAAGTCCAATACTGTAGCTGTTGTGAAAAGGGAGGAGGAATGTTTTATAAGAGACCGTCTTTCTCTGATAAGGCCAGTCCTCGGCAAATTCACTAAATGTGAATCTGGAATTGAAGGGTAATTTTTGAAAGCTAGCGGTTGAGAGCATTTCTAAAATGAATAGTTGTATTTATGGATGATGATTGTTAGATGCTGTATAAAAGCCATGCCTAAATGCAATATAAAAAAATGCAATATAAGAAAACAGCTGTTTACCATATCAGATAGACAATACTATTTGATGTTTTCCTAAAGAGAGTTTGATCAAACTGAAAAATTCCCTCACCCTAAAATGGTAAATCTTTGAGGGTTTTTTTTCTGTTCAAAACAGAATTCTACAATATAATGTGTATTTTTTTTTTTTAAAGCGCATTTATTGTGTATGCCCATACACCCAAAGCACTTTACATTCTTTGGGGGGAGGGGGCTCGCTCCACACCACCACCAGGATACTTTGCATTATATGCTATAGAAAAAAATACTACAGTATAAAAATACTATAATACTACTAAAAGTGTAATGATAATACCATAGTACTCTATAAAAATACACAAAATAATGTTTTTTTTTTAAAGAATTTGGGAAACTGGTAGGCATTGATTTACATGTATTGTATTTAGATATTTTTTAAGTGACAGCAATTGTAGGAAAAAAATACTATAGTATAAAAATACGATTATAGTAATAAAACTGTAAAAAAAATACTATGTTACTATAAAAATACACAAAATAATGTTGTTTTTAAACAAATTTCAGAAACTGGTAGGCATTGATTTACATATATTGTATTTAGATTTTTTTTAAAGCGACAGCCAGAAGTAAAAAATAGTATAGTATAAAAATACTATAATACTCATAAAAGCGTAAAAAATACCAAAGTATAAAAATACACGAAATAATGTTTTTTTAAAAGAATTAGGCATTGATTTACATATATAGTATTTTTTAAGCGACAGCCATTGAAGGAAAAAAATACTACAATACTAATAAAAGGGTAAAAAAAATACCATGGTAGTATAAAAATTTATAAAATAATGTTGTTTTTAAAGAATTTCAGAAACTGGTAGGCAATGATTTACACGTATTGTATTTGATTTTTTTTTATTTATTTTTTTATTTTTTTAAAGCGACAGCCATTGTAGGAAAAAATACTACATATTTTTATATATGTATAGAATTCTATAATAGTAACAAAACTAAAAAATATTCTATATTACTATTAAAATACACTAAATAATGTTTTTTTTTTTCCTTAAAAAATTGTGGAAACTATAGGCATTGATTTACCTGTATTTTTTACATATAAATTACATTCATTTTTTATATCTTTTTTAAGTGACAGCCATTGAAGGAAAAAATACTAAAGTATAAAAATACTATATTAGTAATAAAATTGTAAAAAAATACCACAGTACTATAAAATACACAAAGTAGAGTAGTTTTTTTTTTTAAAGAATTTGGGAAACTGGTAGGCGTTGACTTAAATATATGTAAATCAACGCCTACCAGCTTCCTAAATTCTTTAAAGAAAACAAAAACATTACTTTGTATTTCAGCGTATGAAAACCTATTTTGATCTGTTATAACTATTTTTTAAAAGATTTTTGAGACTCACCAAAGCTGCATTTAAACTACAAAAAAATCTGTGATATTGTGAAATATGACAATTACAGTATACAATATTATTACACATGCTTTGTTTAAAGGTGTAGTAGGTGATCTGCCAAAATGCTAACCGGTTAGCATAATATCTGAAACACAGTCCCACCCCTGCTGTACAAAGCCACGCCTCCTGAAATCACGAACGTGCACAACCCACTACTAGATCATATCATTTGTCAGTTAGAAAAATCTTACAGTACTTTATAATACTACAATTCTGAACGAAAAACTGTACTACATCTATCTCGTTTTCAGTTGTGTAGCAAGCAAATCTTGTCATAATGTGCAATATTTCATGCATGCATGGATCACTGGTCTCACTCTCTCATGCGCTTTGTCCTAAAGTGACTACTGTATGCTAGTGCTTGGCTGGCGGGGTGCAGGAATTACATGTTGTTTCAGACTGAATATTCAAAGTAGCATGATAAACAATATAGGGAGCGCGTCACAGGTTGTCATTGTTAAAAAATGAACCAATGTGATGTGAATATAAAATCAACTTCACCTCAGTAAAGGAGGCTATAAGTGGAATAGTGCTATTTACTTCTGTTTTGTTGTTAAACTAAACAAAAATCTACATTATCGATGTTGTAAAAGGCCTTATGAAATTGAATATAGTCACATCAATCTTTCACCGGAAGATTTCAGTGGCTGAACAACACTTCTGTGAATATAACCCATTCATAACAACAAAATCTACATAAGCTTTGTGTACCTGTCTGAAAGAAATACGTCAGCCATGTTGTCGTCCTTCCTCCAGTAAAACCTCCTCCAAAAGTAACTCCAGTAATCATTCAGGATTTTAAAAGATTTTGATATAGCATTTGTTTTTACCGGTTGCTTTCTCTTTCATGTGCACGCGCAAACGGCAGATCTGCGTGAACGGCTGCGCAGATGTACAAATCTACATGAGTTGACAGACAGTTGGGGCTACTTAACAGAATTATGGGAATTGTCAGCCTGACAAATTTTAATTGGATGAACTTCTTTTTTGTCTTATGCATAATATAAATACATATAAATCATTTAGTTTAATTATTACTATAGGAATGTGAAGATACTTTTAAACAGCACAACCAAAAATGTTTCTGAAGACAATCACCTACTGCACCTTTAAATATACATTTAATAGAGCAGGGGAGATCTACAGTAAGATGGAGGCTTAAGAACGGTCGCGTTTATCAGTGCATGCTTTGGCATTTAATTACTATTATTTTTGACTGAGGAGTTTATTATAATCTGTGTTACTTGCAGCACACTTTGAGTATAGATGCATACTTCTTGAAGCAATCAATCGACATGCTTCAACAGAACACTAAAAAAACGAACAAATCACAGAGAGAAAGTAACAATAATGAGTGACTATAATGTTACTATCACCTTGGATGCTAACACCAGTGTTCCCGAGTCTTTCGTGAGACAGGTTATTACGGAAATCACGGAAAACATTCAAAACATCCAAAATAATCGATGAAAAGTTGAGTCCACTGTCTCAACCAATGCAACACCAAAATGAAAAACTCGATGACTATGAAACATTTAATAGAGTAGAATTTATTTGAAATCAATCAAAATGTAATGCAAACTGGCTGATTAAAATGTTTGTATTTATTTGTTCACTGACCCCACCCCTGGAAATTATTTATTGAAAAAGAAAGGAACATTTAAAAAAAAGGAAAGTTGTAATATGTGTAATTTGTTCATTTATTTTCCATTTGTTTTGCTTATGAATTTTAGAATGCAGCACAAATTATTTTACTTAAACATTTAAAGGGTTTTAAGTCATAAAATGAAAGATTCAATGAAGAATCTACAAATAGCAACCACATTTGGTTTAAAAAAAAGTATATTCCATTTCCTTTCGTTATATTCTCTACCTTCATTTTTCTCCTCAAATCAAATTGAGGATAGAAGTGATTCTTACCTGCACAACATCGAAGAGCAGCAAATGATAAACAGTATTGTGGCACATACGGTACACTTTAAGCTACCCCTGTTCACCTCGCTCCAGGGTGGAAATACAGATTTAGACACAAATAAAATACAGGCACTGAGCTAACCTGTCATAGTGTGAGATTAGAGGCAGAGAGGAGCCGACAGGAGCTTGTCAGAGTGTAGTCAGCCTAGCAGAAAGCAGCTACATGAGTCAGGCCAGAAGAAAGGCGTGTTATCTCTCGCTTCCTCCTTAAGTAATAAGATGTACACCTGCCACGGCTCTGATTTACCATCTTCTCCTCTCCAACCGCTCCCATTCCTGATTCTGAAGAGCTAGTGTGTGACTCTCAATTTTCATTTTACTTTGGCGGGGTAACTACCTACCACCACAAGAGGAAATATTCCCATGTGAAACATTGAATTTCATGATTTAATTCTTTTTGAATTCATCAACAGGATGGTTGAATTTAATTCCAAACCGTAATAGAACTACATTCATGATGAACTAAGTATACCAATACCAAACGGTCAGAATTAGGTTCAATGAGGTTAGAATTCTGGTAATTCCAGTGTTAACAAAACCACAGTATTAAATTAAAAAAAATTAAAAGAGTGTGACAGAAGGTGCATCAAAGCAGACACATTTGCTGTCTTGCAAGTGTTTTCGTTTGTTTTGATTCATTTAATCGAGTCGTTTTACCACAGTGAGTTCAGGTACATTTTGTTTCCACTGATCATTCTTGAGATGTTCAGCAGCTTAATTGGAGATCACCTGTGGTAAATTCAGTTGATTGGACATGATTTGAAAAGACATACACCTGTCTATATAAGGTGATGTATATAAAAGGATGTGTTTTGGCAGCAGGAACTGGAAGACTAGTCAGGATAGAGGGAAAGATGAATGCAGCAATGTACAGAATGAAAACCTGCTTCAGAGTGCTCTTGACCTCAGACTGGGGCGACGGTTTATTTTCCAGCAGAACAATGACCCAAAGCACACCACCAAAATATCAATGGAGTGGCTTCACAACAACTCGGTGACTGTTCTTGAGTGGCCCAGCCAGAGCCCAGACCTAAATCCTATTGAACATCTCTGGAGAGATCTGAAAATGACTGTACAGAATGAGCAATGAGCAAAAAATCCCAAAGACAGGTGTGCCAAGCTTGTGGCATCACATGTGATTTAATTTTTATTTATTTTTTTCAGGTTTTTTAATTTTAATAAATATGCAACAATTTAAAAAAATTCACATTGTCATTATGGGTTAATTGTGTGTAGAATTTTGAGGAAATAAATGAATTTAATCCATTTTGGAATAAGGCTGTAACATAAAAAAATGTGGAAAAAGTGAAGCGATATGAATACTTTCCGGATGCACTGTAACTAGCACTACCACTAATACCATCTTTATTACAAATTTCATTGCATTTACTACCACTATCTAACATCATGCATACTAACTATTATCACAGACAATTAAAGGTGCCATAGATGCATTGATTCAATATGTTAAGCCATTCTCTGATATCTACATTTTAGGTATGAGGCTTAAGTAATTAAAAAATTCTTTAGAAATGGTTTTAAATGCTCATTTATAATCAAAGGAATTACCACAAGAATCAAAAGCTTCGTTTGACTATGTGAAACGTTCATGAATAATAATGCTCCCTGCTCATGTCGGCACACAAAGACACATACACACATGATGTACTCTGAAATATCCCTACTGAAAAATCCAGCTTAAACCAGCCTAGGCTGGTTGGCTGGTTTTAGCTGGTTGACCAGCCTGGTTTTAGAGGGGTTTTGGCCATTTCCAGGCTGGTTACCAGCCTTTTCCAGCCTGGTCGTAGCTGGTCAGGCTGGAAAATGACCAGCTAAAACCAGCTTGACCACCTAGCCAGGCTGGGAGCCCAGCCAAAACCAGCTATGTCCATCTTAAACCAGGCTGGTCAAGCTGGTTTTAGCTGGATTTAGCTGGTCATTTTCTAGCCTGACCAGCTAAGACCAGGCTGGAAAAGGCTGGTAACCAGCCTGGAAATGGCCAAAACCCCTCTAAAACCAGGCTGGTCAACCAGCTAAAACCAGCCAACCAGCCTAGGCTGGTTTAAGCTGGATTTTTCAGCAGGGATACTCGTGAAGTAAATGTAAATAATCATATTTCGGTCGTCAACAAAATATTTGAACAAATCGAGTAAATCCCTTGTTAAATCTTTGCAACTGTAGTAGTATTGAAGCTTATTTTAGCTCGAAGGAGTGAGTGAACTATGTTTAAGCCACCAGAGAAACCTAGCTTGCTTCTGAGTTCTGTTTTGGATAAAATATAGAGCAGAAAAGGGAAAAAAGAGGTGAATTTAGAGTTGTATTTTGAAACTTTAATGTATTTGAAAACAGAGGCATGAATAAATATCAGCTTCTGAATAAACAGCAAATTTCACAATATACTTTCTCTTCCTTAAAGCCTCTCTCGTTTTTAAAATAAGAGTCCCATTGTAAGTTTAACACAAGTAAACATTGTGGCCAATCAAATGCTGCCTGAGGCGTATTATTGATCCCATTTGCAACATAACAGTCTGTGTTTTATTCTAGTTAGCTTGTTTTTCATTTGTTCTGATTGGCTTGTTTTTCATTTGTAATTTCCATTTACTGAACTCTTATTATTCAACTATGCATATGTATATATGATTTTTGATTCAATGGCACCAGTGTAATTTAAAATCTGTTTGTGTAGATCTCACTGCCTTACCAAAAATCCTGTACTGAGCATTTGTAAATCAATTTTCATTCATTTAAACTAATTTGACAAAAAATGTGCAGATGAGTCTACTAAATATGGGTAAATGGTTTCAGAAGCACATCCTTCTCTGATATTATCATCTGGGAAAACAGTCTTTATTCTGCATTCTAGTAAAATTAGCAGCTAATTTCCATATGAAGCAGCTCTATTAATAATAGGGAGCAATATGTGCAATTTCTCTCATCATTCTATGGGAAATGAGCTATGAAGAATGATTGTAATTGTCAGTGGACATCTCATCGTGATAGAGCATCTGCTCCGGTTCTTCATGCTACATAATCAGCCCTGTTATAGCCCAAAAGAGCTAAAGGTTGACAGGGGAGAAATGCAGAAAAAAAGGTTTGTGACGCGCCAGCAGACAGCAAAATGTGTTTCACTATTTTTAAATGTAATAATATAAGCTTCTCTCCTAACATTTAATTTTACAGTTTAAACAATTGGGAAAATTGTCCTATTTCTGAAAGTTGCTGAATTTTTTTTCAGCAGTCTTTGCCCTAGTTTTCACAGTCACTCAATCCTTCAGAAATCAATAAATATTTTTATTATACATGTTGTATTATTGTACTGTTTTGGTGCTAACATTTTGGTGTAAACAAATACATTTTAATTCACAAATCCTAAAAATAATAACAATTAACAAGTTTTATTCATTATTAATAATATTTTACACAGTGTAAAATTATTGTAATGCATCCTTGCTCAATAAATGTATTTAAAACAATTGTGAAATGAAAGGACATACTGATTTCTTTTAATTAAAAATGTCTGTTTTTATGAAACTTTAGTAACACATTACAATAACAGTACATGAATGATGATGTGTTCATATGTAAACTAAACATTACTTTGTTATGAATTAATGATCAGTTAATGCATGCGCTAATCATGAACTAGCCTGAACTACAACATACGAGTCACATGAGTTCATGTGTGACTAATGACTACCTTAAATACCTGTTAGTACATGTGTGTACTAGTTGTTAGTTAATGTATTAATTTACATTTAAGTTTAAGCTAAATGTAACCAACACAAACTCATGAGCTGTAATGTATAATTATGTCATGACTTTACTTGGAGGGGCACATTACCATTAACTCATCCTTCATGAACTCCTGTGTTTAAACTGTTGATGTTGACAGAACACTTTTCTGCTATTCAGTGTAAACGCACTAGATGAAAGTGCATAAGGAGTTCATGAGTAGTTAAGATTGGGTTCATGATGTGCCTCTCCAAGTGAAGTCACAATATAATCATACATTAACATATTATGAGTTCATGATGGTTAAATTAAGCATTAACTAATGTGGTAATTAATTCATTAATTAACAAACAATTATGTACTAACAAGTACGGTAGCCGTTATTCACACATGAACTCATGTAACTCATGTTGTAGTTAAAGTTAGTTCATGATTAGTGCAACTCATCATTGGTTTATAATAAAGCATTGTTTAGTTTACTTATTAACACATCATTATTTATGTACTGTTGTAAAGTGTTTCCTTTAATATTGTATTAACATTTAATAAAAGCTATAAGACACTATGGATTTTGTGAAAATTTGCTTATATATACATATATATATATATATATATATATATATATATATATATATATATATAGAAGCAATATAGACACACACACATACACACATGCATACATACATACATACATACATACATACATACATATATATATATATATATATATATATATATATATATATATATATATATATATATATATATATATATATAACACATTCCATTTACATAGTATTATTATTGTATCTTTATTTTCTGCTTTTGAGTCAACAGATTTGTACCAGCAAGGAAATAAGCACTAAATGCATAATCCCTGCAACCCTTGTTTACATTGAAGTCAAATTCTTCTTTAACACACAACAGGATGAGGTGCAATATGTAAATTAATCCAGTCAAGTCAACATTTCAAGATTGGTGTACACGAAAGTGTGCATTTTTTGAGCCCATCACTTAAAATAGTGTCAAAATAATGTCTAATGTTTATTCTGTGGCTTAAACCGTTGATTTGGTGGAATCTGTAAATGTCTCTAATGCTGAGTTGGTCGGTGGATTAAGCAGAGAAGGAGCGCTCAGATGATCTGAACACTGGGCCAGTCTCTGCCGTGCTTCTACACAGCCAACACAGTTGTTAAAGAGATTAAAGGGGCTGCATGCACGGACTCTGGGAATGATAGATTTAGCAGGATCAAGCTCATTATACATGCAGAGAGCTGTTAGCGTGTGTGTGTGTGTGTGCGTGTGTGTGCGTGTGAAGCTCTGCTAACTCGGGTGTGAAATGTTCTGTGTGGCTCCCACTGATCCAGCTGTGCACATCACTGCCTGTCCACACTGAAAAGGAAACATATTGCTGCTTTATTTGCATATAATGATGGATGCACGGAGACTACGTCTAAATTAGATGTGTGTGTATTGGATAAATATATCAGCTGCCTCATTTTTTTTTGTCTCACCTCAGACAGAAGGCTATTTTTTTTATCTAGCCAAGACTGAACTGCATGTCCTTCATCTTTAGTCTTTCTTACCAAACTCCAATTGAATGCATTTCAATTAGATTCGACTTAGACTTTGAAAGGGACATTGCTGGATTGAGGGACAATTAAATGCTCCGTCCAATAAGAAGAACAACTCATTTTCCTGTAAGGTTACACTGTACCTGTCACAAAATCTGCAGTCTGGAGTCTGTTTTTACACAAATTTGTGAATTTTACTTCAAGAGAGCAAGACTGCAGTAGACACTATGGGTGTTTTAATGCATATCTCATAGGCATAATCTGGATGCAGCTTTGCATAAGCTGAGACTGCATATCTCAGACTTACGTTGTCAGACACAGTACACTCAATGGAGCTAGTGATGTCACTGTGAGGGGCAGGCATGGGCCGGTATAATATTCTGACGGTATGATAACCCTTGATAAAAATACTCCTTTATACAGTTTTCTCAGCTTTGGTGCATTTCTCACAACACTATTTACATTTGCACAACAGTTAATGCATTTATCAAAACACTTAGTCATTTGTGCACATCACAATAGCAGTTTCTCATTCCTTCCAACAAATTGCAAATGCTTTTGGACATCCATCATTTGCTTTCATACAACTCTCTGCTGTTTTATAACATTATCATTTTTTTATGTCATGTCAGTCAAAATTAACTAAACTTGTGAATGCTGAATAGTCATTCCATATAAAACTAATAGTCCTCATTTCATTACTTGAGTCATTACATACAAACATGTTGAACTAGTTGTCAAAATCTGTCTAGCAAATTTTATAAAACATTTTAAATCTTTATTTTCCTGAAAATGTCTTAAAAATGTAACAATTTCATGAATGATTTACAGACCTACTGTATGTATTTTGTAGGTTTAGTTCCAATATGTACAGCAATATTGTTAACAGTATGCACAGTTCTACCCAAAGGAAGTTTGTTTGTTGTAAATAAGGGTGTATTTATTCTTTTGCACAATGCTGTGAATAAATTAGAATTGCAAAGAGCAAATGCAGTAAAACTGTGAAACACATATTCAGTGTCTTGTACTCAGATACCTCACTAAATGCAGTGATGTCTAACTGTACTGTAGTTTTCAAACGGCTGTGCAAATAGTATATAGTGCTTTCTTGAGCATTTTCAGGAATTGTCATCAAAATCTGACTTTTTTTGCATTGGAAACAAATGTACAGAGTAAACTGTCATAATGAAAACAGGACAAATCCATTTGACTATCTTGCATAAACAATGGTGTCAGGACTTTTCATCTCGATGACACTGACACTTTCATTGACATGAATACTTGCTTTTGAGGAACGAGCTTTCCATTTTGAGCAAGTGATATGCTTTTGCAGGTTATCAGCTAGGTTTTACAGTTAGTACTAATTGTTTTGAGAAATGCATTAACTGTTGTGCAAATGTAAATAGTGTTGTGAGAAATGCATCAAAGCCACTGAGAAAAACTGTAAGATCTTAAGCAATTTTTTTCCACTTTGAACACAATGACTACATTTACATGGACATTAGTAATCAAATTATTTATCTTAATCTGATTAAAACAATAATTTGATTAAGGTGTTTACATGAGTTACTTTTTGAACAATCCTTCCATGATCCCGTTTTACATGTTATAGCAAATAATTTGATTAATGTCATTGCTATTCAAGTTTCCTCCGGAGTTTCATGTAAATTCAGTAATTTCATTTTTTTTTTTTTTACTTTAACTGCAATTTCACAGTTTCACTTTCATTCAGGAACATTTCATTCATGCCCCCGCGTAGTCATGGGAAATTCAGATCATTTTACTGAATTGGACCTTTGAGCCTCGTTCATCGAGATGAATTAATCTTTTTTTCGAGTCATTTCGTTCAGTTTGCCAAAATAACATTAAAATGTTACGAGATGGGCAACGCGGTGGTGCAGTGGGTAGCACTGTCACCTCACAGCAAGAAGGTTGCTGGTTCGAGCCTCGGCTGGGTCAGTTGGCGTTTCTATGTGGAGTTTGCATGTACTCCCTGTGTTTGCGTGGATTTCCTCTGGGTGCTTCGGTTTCTCCCACAAGTCCAAAGACATGCGGTATAGGTGAATTGGGTAAGCTAAAATTGTCCATAGTGTATGTGTGAATGACAGTGTATGTGTGTTTCCCAGTGATGGGTTGTGGCTGGAAGGGCATCCGCTGCGTAAAAAACATATTCTTTATATTCATATTCATAGTTGGCGGTTCATTCCACTGTGGCAACCCCAGATTAATATTCAATTCACCTTTATTTGTATAGCACTTTTACAATGTAGATTGTGTCAAAGCAGCTTCACATAGAAGATCATAGTAAATTGAAACAGTGTGAGTTCAGTTTGTAGTGTTTAAGTTCAATTCAGTTGAGCTCAGTTCAGTGTGGTTTAATAATCACTACTGAGAATCCAAACACTGAAGAGCAAATCCATCGATGCGCAGCTCTACAGATCCCAAACCATGCAAGCCAGTGGCGACAGCGGCGAGGAAAAAACTTCACCAATTGGCGAAAGTAAAGAATTAAAAAACGTCAAGAGAAACCAGACTCAGTTTGGCATGACCATTTCTCCACTGGCCAAACGTCTTGTGCAGAACTGCAGTCTAAGTGCCGGAGGCTGTAAGCTGGACCTCAGCGAAGACTCGTCTGTCCCTGGAGCATCACAGGAATTAGTCTCATGCTCTCCACTCCTCCATGACCACCACAGCAGCTGCTCAGGATACGGCCTGGTCCAGGATATGGATACCTTGGAATCATCTCATCACTGGTCTTGGATCGAATCAGTGGCGCTGCTTAGTCTGAGGGCCTCAGGAAGAGTATCCCCAAGTGGAAATAGAGAATAAAGAGAATAATTAGCATAGCTGCTGTTCATAGTGTATATAAACGAGATGCAGAATCCTGTGTGGAGCACGTTCATGTTTCATACAGCTAAGTGATGCATTGAGTGTATGCTTTACCAAAAAGATAGGTTACTGTGAGAGTGCGTCTGAGCCTCGGATATTATCAGGAAGGCTATTCCAGAGTTTAGGAGCCATAAATGAGAAGGCTCGACCTACTTTACTTGACTTTGCTGTTCGAGGTACTACCAGAAGCCCTAAGTTTAGAGACCTTAGAGAGCGAGTTGGATTGTAGCGAGACAGAAGATTGGTTAGATAAACAGGAGCTAGATTATTTAAAGCTTTATAGGTAAGAAGCACTATTTTAAAATCAATACAAAATTGAACAGGCAGCCATTGTAAGGAGGATAAAATTGGGGGGATGTGATCAAATTTTCTAGACCTGGTAAGTACTCTGGCAGCTGCATTTTGTACTAGTTTGTTTGTTAATAGAGGATGCTGGGCAGCCAGCAAACAGAGCATTACAGTTGTCCAGCCTAGAAGTCATAAAAGCATGGACTAGCTTTTTTGCATCTGAGTTGGATAGCATACTTTGTAACTTAGCAATATTTCTCAGATGAAAGAAAGCAGTTTTTGTGACATGGGATATATGATTTTCAAAAGTTAAATTGTTGTCTAATATGACACCCAGATCTTTTATAGTAGAGCTAACGCTAACTTTGTATCCCTCTAGGTCGAGTTGTGAGATCTGTTGTGTATAGGATTTAGGCCCAATAAGTAATAATTCTCGAGTTTAAGAGAAGAAAATTGCTGGTCATCCAGTCTTTAATAAACTCACTTAGCTTAGGCAGTTCAGACATCTCATCAGGTTTAGTTGAAATATACAATTGAGTATCATCTGCATAGTGAAAGCTGATCCCATGTCTTCTAATAATGTCTCCCAGGGGTAGCATGTATATTGTAAACAGCAAAGGGCCTAAAACTGATCCTTGAGGCACCCCATACTTTACTGGGCTGACTTGTGGAGGCTGACCATTAATATTCACAAACTGGTAGCGGTCAGCTAAGTATGACTTAAACCATTGTAGAGTCTGTCCCTGGACACCTGTAGAATTTAAGCGATTTATGAGGATATTGTGGTCAATGATGTCAAATGCGGCACTAAGATTGAGTAAAACTAATAGCGAGATGCACCCTTGGTCAGCAGCTAAGAGTAAATCGTTGGTTATTTTCACTAATGCAGTTTCTGTACTGTGTTGAGCTCTGAAACCTGACTGAAACACTTCAAAAACATTGTTCGTCTGCAGAAAGGAGTATAATTGGGCAGAAACAACTTTTTCTAGTATTTTAGACATAAATAGAAGATTTGAAATAGGCCTATAATTAGCTAAGATGCTGGAGTCTAGCTGTGGTTTCTTAATAATAGGCTTAATAACAGCTAGCTTGTAAGGATTTGGAACATGGCCTAAAGATAAAGAAGACTTGATAACACTAAGAAGAGGTTGTCCTATAACAGGTAGCAATTCTTTCAGTAATTTTGATGGAATTGGGTCCAACATACACATAGTTGGTTTAGAACTATTCATAGTTTTATCTAGCTCTTCCTGTTCTATGATTTTGAAGCACTGTAGGTTATTTTGATTCAGTGGAATGTTTACTGGATCTGAAGTATAAGGCGGTGCAGAAAGTTTAATATCTCCTATTTTCTGTCTAAAGCCTTCTATTTTATCACTGAAAAAATCATCAACTACTAATTTGCGGTGGAACATTTTGTTCTAAAGATGATCGATTATTTGTTAATTTAGCAATGGTGGTAAATAAAAATCTAGGATTGTTATGATTATTGCCTTCCAGTTTGCGTAGGTGCTCAAGCCTGGCAGATTTTAGAGCCCTCCTATAGCTGGACATACTGTCTTTGTACGCAATTCTAAAAACTTCTAAATTAGTTTTTTTCCATTTACGTTCCAGGGCATGGGTTGCTGTTTTGAGAGCGTGAGTATGACTATTATACCATGGTGTAGTTTTATTCTCTCTAGCCTTTTTTAATTTGATGGGTGCCACAGTATTTAGTGTGCTAGTAAAGATGGCATCCATACCAAGGCTAAATAATTCAAATGAATCCTTGACTTCTGCTGTCTTCATTAGTTTCAAAAACCCAGATTTCTTTACAATTTAAAACGGCATCTTTGGATATCTTTTCTACTGGAGATACTGCTGTCCTAAAAAAACTAAAGAAAAAAAAAACATACACATACAGTACAGGAATGTAGGATATAGGAATGGTATAGCAGAACATTTTGCCGGTTTTAAAACCTTGACTTTTCCAAACTCCAGTATCCCTTAAAAACGGTTATCGCCCCATGCCTAGTGAGGGGTAAGGTTAGGGGTGGGGTTAGGTGTGGGCATTAAAAGCATTGCATCTACAGTAGATGCAGATAAGTCTGCATATAGACCTCTCAAAATATTGAGAATACAATTAATGTGTTCGTGTTATCTTGTGTTCTAAGGTCTGATTCTGAATGATGAACATTGGATTGGGCATTTAAGAATGAATGAAGCAACATCAAAACTTGTGGCAAAAACAGTCAATTGTCATTCCCAGAAGATCCTGCATATCATATTTATGGACTATTAAATATTTATACAATATATAGTTTTAAAAAAATAAAGGAAATTTCCACACATAATATTCTAGGATTGGGAATGAAATATTTTAGTTTATGAATACAATATAATTTGTGGTGAAACACTGAAAAAAGAAATATCTATATATCATATTTATACTTTTTTTAAAGTAAAGAATTATATTTAAAAGATATATATAGTACAAACAGTAAATTTACATTAAAGTACCTCCATATAATACAGTTTGCAAATTGCTGGGTTATTGTAACTCAAAGTTGAGTGAAAATGGACAAAAATGGGATAAAAGTGTAGTTTATATTGAATTGAAGAAAAAAAAAGCACTTTACACTTTGTAACACTTCACAATATGGAACATAGGGTACCATTTTATTTTGATGGTCAATTTGGGTATAGTAGACTGTCTGTTCAATATCTGTTGATACTGCTCCTTCAACAGACATTTAACTGACTATAAGAAACTTTGTAACTACATCTCAATTTACACTAACCCTAACCCCCAACCCTAACCCCAACCTAACAGTCTATTTATAATCTAATGAGAATTAGTTGGCATGTAGATGCAATGTAACTTAATTCAACAAACGGTCCATCAAAATAAAGTATGACCAAACTGATGTATTTATTTACTAACATGAACAAATAATGAACACAACATTTATTACAGGGTTTATTTAACTGTGTTAATGAAAGTTAATGGAAATAGTAATACAGTTGTTGCATGTTAGTTCAACATTGGGTTACAGCAATCTAGAAAGCTTAAACTCTAAACTTTAGAGTGTACCATTAGATTTTTAAAAAAAATACAGGCAGATGAATTGATTTTTCTCTGTTTTGAATATAATTTAACACAATCGCATAATACTCTGGCTCATCCTGTTTTCTTTACCTTTAGGTAGTTGCCAAGCAAGTCTAAATTGCTCTGAATTATCCTGACTAAGGTCCAAACAGGTCAAGGCAAGAAAGACTGTCTAAATCAAAGCATTAGCTAAAATTACAGTATGTCTTTTTTTCTTTTTTTATGGCGGCTTTAATGAATAACATATTGATAGGGATAGGGACAGTATTGCTCACTGTGACTCACGGAGAAAGGACAAAGACGAAAACTGAGAAAGCAAGCATTCAGAATTCATCAATGTTCATTCACTTGGCTTAAAAAACTGATAGAAAGTCTGTGTTTTGCTGTCATCTGACGTCTGATTAGGTCAGTCCCGGGTCAGATGGCTCACAGTACTCTTGTTTTCCATGGTCATCATTACACATGTCCTGCCATTCAGCTTGAGGGAGCTTTTTGCTACATATCAAAAATAACAATAGCAATGTCTTTATAGCACTGATGCCTAGATGTGGCACAGATGGTAGATGCACTTTCTATATAGAGCTGTCATTCTATATATCTTTCAGTAAATGCTTTTCTGAGTGAGACTGACAGTCTGCCATACTGGTGAGTTTTGATAAATAGCTTATTTTATCAAGTAATTAATGAAATATTTAGATTTACACTGTAAATATATCAATTTAACAGTTTTGTGATTCGTATTTTTTTATTTATTTATTCATTTTTTTGCTTATGTATCCATGAAGAATTGCAATATGGAACTTTGATCTCTGTTTTAACCCTTTAACTCCAGCTAGAAAAAACTCTTAACTCCTAATGTCACTAGTTAAAACACTCAATGCATTTTTTCAACACATCCCATAATTTCTAAAATATCAACCTCGATTAAATGGTTGATATGTCGGTTCATGAAAAGTACCGCACTTAATACATATTTTATGAAAAATCTGAAAATATTAAGTGTAAGACCAATTAAATTTTAAAGATATTCAAAATAAAACATTTTTGAATACTAAATCACCTTTTTTAAGTATGCCATAAAATATTTCCGATTCTAATTTAACATGTTTTCTTGTGTTTTTATTTATATTTTACAATAAAACCTAATTCAAGTGTAGTAGTGTAACAGGGTTATGTTTGATTTTTGATTTTTTTTTTTTTTTTTGTAAACCAACAATGCTGTTTGTGTAAGCCATTATTTAAAACCGTCAACCGTTTGGTAGAGGGGCAGCCAAAGGGTTAATGTTGCAAAGTTTAACAAAGTGACTTTTTTAAAATAGCTATTTGTATTTTATATAATTTCTTATGTAACATAATTGTTTTAAACAAGTAAAAATATTGAAATATTCCATAAAAGTCACCTTAGTTAAACTATTGTTATTGTTCTACTTTACATAAAAAAGTTGACAGAACAAAGATAAAGTTCCCATAATAATAATAATAATAATAATAATAATAATAATAATAATAATAATAATAATAATAATAATAATAATAATAATAATGATAATAATAATAATAATAATAATAATAATAATAATAATGATTAATAATAATAATTAGAATAATAATGATAATGATAATAAAAATAATAATTAAAGCTGCAAGCAGAAATGAAAGGGACCTCGCACCCAGGTTCACTGCCATTCGGTGGCCTTGATGTGAGAGAAGAGTGGACAATAATTTAACAATATGAAAATATGAAAAAAAACTGAGAAAATCACTGATTTATTTCAAACTTCTTTCTGTCAGCAGGTGGCGCTATATCTGTAACTGTGTATTGGCATGTGGATGTCTTCAGGAGAGGAATCTCATTAAACCTGTGATTTTTCAGGCAGATCGGACATTGTTTGTCAGAATTATAAGTATTTTCTCACTGATTTACTGAACTTTGTTAATCCGCCACAGACACGCCCTTCTGCCAAAACTCTTCACAATTTCACATCACAAAGACCTTTGTATTAGAATGACAAAACATTAATTCGATCGGATAAAATTTCTTGTAGTAAAACATGTCATTTCCTGTTGACAGCAGGTGGCGCTATAACTGTAACAGGATATTGGCATGTAAACGTGTATACAGTAGTAGTAGTAGTAGTTGTTAAAGTAAAAAAAAAATTTGCTTTTAAAGTGATTAATGGACTTAAGACATATCTATTAAGCAAATCTTTCACAGCATTATAAATGTCTTGCCCTTACTCTGTAAATGTAATAGTCAGTTCTCAGAAAAATCTTAGTTTCTGGGTTTACCAATGTTTAGGTAAAATGTTTTTGAGAATTTTTTATTTCTTTACAAGGTCTGATGACATGTATTCCCAATTTTAGTAAGAAATAAATGTCATTTTGATTAGAGTTTTTTCCATAAAATGACAATTGGTCAATAGTTTTTGATCAGCATAATTTTGATAATTGATAATCAGGGCTATTATACCAAATTTTGCTTTCTTGACTCTTCAGAAGTTGGAAGATATATATATAGAAAGCAACCAAATCTGACCTCAAACTTTTAAAGCTTGCTTCCAATGTTGTACTAAATATAAATGTTTTAGAAACCTACATCCCACCTTAGTTGACCAGTAATCTGAATATTAGGGGGACATGTAGCCCTCCTGCTGAATGGTCCATTCAAAACCACAGTTAACTGTAGATAGCAGCTCCAGTACACAGATTACTTCCCTTGTCTTAGGCTATAATTACTATAGAACAAGTTTAAAGCAGCAGCCAAGAAAAATACACACAATTAGACACTTTGATGCCTGTCAAAATGTATAATGATCATTTAACTGTATTCACATCCATTGTGACCTTGGCCCTTGTCAGCAGCAGATCTTCGTTTCAAACTCCCGAGTGTTAAAAAAAAGAATGGCTGATCTGTGCAATTAAGACATTATTCTTCATCTCCATTGCTCTGATTTGCACTTGTTTTCAGTCTGCAACTTTACAGTATTTGTGAATATAGAGTAGCCATCATTCTGGAGGTGTTGATGAATGCAAAATGCTTTTCTCTACTCCATCTGTTGAGAATCATTTTAACTCACTGCGCAAAAAATAAATAAAAGATGTAACGTTAGTTAAGGTTCTGGTTTACACAAAGGCAACATGTACACAGGCAAAGCAAATGGCTAATGTGCTAATGTTTTAGATGAGAAAGCATAGTGCGGAATGAATTTTCAAAGACTTTGCTAGTAATTTTATTAAAGAACATTGTTCAGCATGTGATGAAACCAAGAACAGACGCCTCACTCAAAATGTAATGCCTTTACTATTCTCTGTTAACAAAGAAGTCAACCTCATGATCAAGCCATATTAACCGTGAAACACTAGCTCTGGAAACCATGGGGCCAATGTGAAAATGGTGTATCATTTCAGCAGTGCTGATGTGAATGGGAATTAGTTATCACAGGCCTCCAGGGTATAATCACAGCACATTGTTTCGGAGTGGCTTACCCAAAGCTCTTTTTTGTTTGTCAGGAGAATGACATGAGAGCAGTGCGGAGGACAGCGTGAGGGAAGAGTCATCTGCACTCAACTGCTGAAGCTCACTGCACAGGCTGCCACACAAGCACAGACTATAATCATGACGCTTGTTTTGCTTTTTAAAAAGATTGTAGGTGTTCTGAAGGACATTAAATAAAACTATTTATGTATCACAAAATATGTACAAACTAATGAAATAAATTCTAGTATAGTTATCGGGTAATTGCATAAGCATGGCTGATTTTAATGAGAGGCTGTATATTTTTTTTTCAAGGGAATAATATTTTTTCATAAACTGTCTCATGTTTAAGTGTTGTGCTACTAACGTTTTTACATTTTGATTAATTATTCATTCATTTGCTTTGGGTAGTCTCTGATTTATCACAGTGGAATGAACCGCCAACTATACCAGCATATGTTTTACACAGCGGATGCCCTTCCAGCCGCACCCCAGTACTGGGAAACTCTCATACATTCTCACATTCAAACACATACACTACTGCCAATTTTGTTTACCCAATTCACCTATAGTGCATGTCTTTGAATTGTGGGGGGAACCAGAGCACCCGGAGGAAACCCAAACACAGGGAGAACATGCTAAATCCACACTGAAATGCCAATTGACTCAGCCGGGACTCAAAATATCAACCTTCTTGCTGTGAGGCAACAGTGCTAACCACTAAGCCACCGTGCTGCCTCATATTAATTATTTTTGCATTATATTTGTTTAGCTTTTTTATACCTTGTTGTACATCAAAATGACAACTTCCACTAGTTGTGATTTACCCCACATGGCAATAACAACATACTGTGCCATTAAGGAATAAACACACATAGAATTATTATGCTACTTCTGTCAACTGAATTTAGTCTTCCTAAATGTATGTATTGGGGAAATAAGCCTTTCTTCTTCATTTTAAAGGCGGAAGTTCAAATAAACCGAAAAACAGCATTAGGTTTGTGAAATAATAAAGCTGTAGAATGTGCTAGTTTTCATTAAAATATATGAAGAGTTCAAAAAATGCAAAAAAAAGATGCAAAAAAAACTCTAGTCTACGGCATCTGAAATGTTCACCTAAAATGAGCATTTTATCAGCCTTCCATGTTTATGTTCAAGTATTTCACTTTAAACGCAATGAAAAGAACTTACTTGTCACTATAAAAGTTAAATTTCTGAGCCTACACACAAGTGGGAAAAAAAAGCTGATTGCAGAAGAAAATATCAAAAGCCACATAGAGGTTTTTGCATCTAGACTCTTCATATTTAATTTTTTCAATAATTTAATGAATCATTAAAATAATTTTTAAAACAATTTAATGTTATTTTTTATTTTTTAAACAATTAACATAATTAAAAATTTTAATTAAGAAAGTATGCTGTTAATACTCACCATCAGGTTTTCAAGATGTCTATTTTTCTTCAGGTGAGCTTTAAGATAAAAAAAAAAACAGTGGTCCTTGTTGATTTGCATAATGCAGTGTAAAAAAACAAATAGGGAAAAAAGACAACAAATACCCGTGAACTCCTGGCTACATTTACAGCATTATCCCTATAATTTGCGAGCCTGAATTGATAAAATGGATTAAGTAGATATGAATCGTAGCTGTGAAGAAGTGTTACATTTCTCAACGCTTGCCAGTTATGCCCAATCAAACTGGACCACTGGTAAGCGCTGATAGATTTCTAAACTGTACAAACGCTGCATTTTCTCATTATTTTAACATTAATTTTAGCGTTCATAATATTTAGTTACATGAGACAAATATGTAGACAATGCATTCGCAACGTCTTGCTCGCTATCTTGTAAATCCGTTTATCTTTAACCGACACAAATGTGTTGTTGGGCCGAGGCGCGCCCCCGGCCGGCGGGAACCCGTACAGCCGCGAGAACGTGTTGTGCTCGTTGATGTGTGGTCACGCTCCTGGATTTTCGCTTCCTTCATTGGCAGGATAAGCAGCACACACTGCAAGCTACTGTGATGGGCTGTTTTTGAAAAGACACAAATACACTTCAGTCTTAAATAGTGCCGATTAAACTTAGCACATCCACAAGGACCGTCCGAACCTTGACTTTAACATTATTGACAGAATGGCGAGGAAAGGTTTGTGCTTTAACTGATCTACTTTTGTCAGTGTTGAGGATATAGTTTAGCTTGCTAACCACATAGCCAACTAGCCGACAAGAATCTGACTAGCTCAAACAAAAGGCTTGAAACCTTTTTGTCCATATAAGACTAGGTGGTTTCACTTATATACCGGGCTTTTAGTTAATGATATTTATCCGAAATTAAACCATAGAAGACCGCAGATCTTTTAATTAGATTAGGTGTTTGCATCAAGGCTAACCAGATTCTTTTGCCATATTGACCAAGCCCAGAAAACAATCTGATCTAAACAAATGTACAAAACTCCGCAAAAGGATTTGGATTTAGTGTAGCAAATATTTTTATGTAAGTTACTTTAGTTGAATTGGTTGTCAGCTCTATTTTAGCGAGGTCAATCCGGATTTGAACTCGCTGAACTGAAGTTGAAATGTAAATAGCCTAATAGTGTTTATATGTAGTCTGGTACAACTCAATTAACGCTGTTCAGAAATCATACTAGTATATGTATTGTATTAAAAGTGTGGTATCAGTAATTATCAGACCGCATAATGCAATGCTGTTTTAATCTTATTTCAATTAATGACTGATTATTTAAGAGGACTGAAAGTTTATTGAATGAAATATATGTATTTATATTTGCAGGTTGGGATGAGAAGCCCTTGGATCATGCTGTAATGTCACAGTAAAACACAAGCTAGTTTCTTCAGTGTTTACCTGATACAGTGGCACCAAGAAATGAAAGTCGAGATATTTATTGAAGTTTAGGTGAGTTGCAGGCTGGTGTGCATCATCATTTTTACTCATATTTGCCTCTGTGAAGTCAAAGTAGTTGAGAGTGAAATGTTGTTGGGTGATTTTGTCTGTTGGTTTACCTAAATTCAACTAAATGTGCCCTTGACTACACCTTCTCAACAAGGGCAAGTTCAGACCTGCCTATCAGGCCTGTGCCAACAAGCCGTTTTAGTCACTACATCAGACTTAACTCGTTCTGGTGTGTTTTTGCCATCATCAAGCACAGCTATTTTTAGACCGACAGTTTCTTGTAAGCATTTTCATGGATTTGGAACACATTTTTGTGGTGATGTTTTGTCACACCACAGACTGGATTGTCATATTGCATGCTTCCGGTGTCACAGGTTTCATAAAGCTTATATTCTTTCATTTCCTTCCTCCACTTTGACACCTAAATGTGTTTTGATAGATTCTGTGCCCTGAGAAGGAGTTGGCGATGGCTCTCATTTGACCATAAAATGGCTTGCTGATGGCAAAGTCGAAGATTTGATATTTTCAGGTCAAGAGGAGAGGCAGAAATTGCTGCCGTTTATTTTTCTTATACGATGCCTTTGCTCTATGTTTCCATAAAGGTTAAGTGGTGAACGCTTTGGGACAGTCAGCGCTTCTGATAGTAAGGAGAGAGCTGGCGATGTCGGGGGTCCCAACCCCTCCTCCTCCAGGGGAGATGTCCAGCGGGCCTGTGGCTGAGAGCTGGTGCTATACCCAGGTGAGATGGACTGAAGCCACCGTTTGCAGACTTTGCTGAAGTGTTTGTGAAGAATTTAAATGTCAGTTCTCATCTGTTTGTTTACATATTTGCACAATGGAAACTGTATTAGCACATAGATTTAGTGATGTAGAAAAATTCTGATCCTAAACGGAAAATTCAGCACACACTTAGCCAAGAACTGAAACAATTTATTTTGAATTCATGTAACCATGACATTAATCAGATTTATTTATTTTTTGGTTGTTGTTATTCTGTTGTTCTGGTCGTTGTTGTTGTTGTGCAAAAAGTACCAGGGTGACAACATTGCTTATATGGTATGTCCAGTATACATTAGTAATACACATATTCATGTTATACAGTGCTCAGCGTATAGGAGTACAACCCCCACAAATCTCTCATTTAAATTAATATTTTCTATGCTTTACAATATTATATTTGTGCTATACATTAGTTTAGTCGGTACTGGAGCTAATCTAACAAAATAACTTAAAATATAATGGTTTAATAATTAGTTGCACAAATTTATATGTTAGGCAATATATTAATTAAAGTTCAAAAATAACAAAAATCAAGAGAAACAAAAAATATATAAAATTTGGTTGAAATGTTGTAGTTTGTAATTTTGTTTGCAATATTTTGCATGAATTTAAATGTATTCGTTCCATTTCTAAAGACTAAAATATTATTTTAATAAATATATCTGTTTAATAAATCTGTTTTGTTCAAATGCACCAATATATATTACCCATATTCACTGAGAAATGGATAAAAAATTTCAAAATGGGGTGTGCTCATATATGCTAAGCACTGTATATAGAATGTACTTTTTTAGTGTTTGTGAAGTCATTTGAAATGAATACCTGCTCGAGAGTATGCTCCTTTTGACACAACCAACATCTTTGTGGGTAATTTAGGGTTAAGCGATATATTGAAGGCAATTTTCATGCATATTTTGTCATGTGTTCAGATAGAGCAGCTTTTAATACACTGTAGAGTAAAAGTACATTGATAAACTACACAAAAATGGTTTTAGAATTTGATTTTATCTGTAGATAATGATGGAAATAATCATTCTTTGACAATTCTCAATGAACTACTGCTCTGTGTAGTAAATGCTGCATGTAAAAATTATCGCATAATAAACAATGGTTTTAGTCCAAATTCACATTTCACAAAGCTCCTTTGGCCTTCGGAGGAGATTTACTACAGAACACATCGTGCTTCCCTGACAAGATGTGCATGACAATCGCTGCTTTGCTCAATTGCATTTACAATTTGAATTTGATTAATTGCTCAGCCCTGGGGTAAATTAATAAAACATAGACTCAAATGAGTTGTTTGAAAAAGTTAAATGAAATGAAATGATTGAGAAGGAAAACAGAGCTGCTCTGACATGTACAAATGTTCTAGTCTCTCTTTTGTTTGTAATTATTTCTGTCGGCAAACAAAAAAGATAATAATATTTTTGATATGTAACTTAAACTTTGCACAGGTTCATCATGCAGTGAATGATTTTGTATTGTCATGATGTTTTTGTTCATTACACATTGTTTAACATTTAAAAGGTTGCACATTATGCCCTATATGTCATATGTCAACTTTTTAATAACGTAATAATGCCTATACTTATATTTGTTGACCACTGTGAAAAGCTTACTATTCTTAAACCAGATTTTTTATAAGTAAACAAAAAACTCTATAAATACTATATATACTAAATGCTATATTTTAGTGATGGGACGTTCGTATCTTTTCTGTGAGCCAGATCTTTTGGTTTAGTTCGTTTCAATAAACCGGTTAAAAAACAAAAAACAATCGCCTATTCTTTTATGCTACAACGTAATGATGGCATCTGCGTTTGGACTCAACATATTAAAAATATATAGACAGCAATCATAATTTCAGTCAATTATACATCACCATGATCTGAAAAGTTTCTTACAAGTAAGTTTTGCAACCCAAATGAACCATGATTCATTTACTATTCAAATTCCATTAAGATTTTCTGTTAAACTTAAGTTTTGGCAGATCCTCTTATTTAAGCCCCCTGTTTACCCGCAAGCAGCATTATTTTAGGATCATCAGAGCCTTATTTTACATCTTTTTAAAAGGAGCATTATACTGTAGGTCGCTTTTTAAGTTAATATATAATATACTGTATACATTTATTGGCATACATGGAGTAATATTCTGTATAGCATTTCCCAGTTCTTAGTTACTTGTTGTAAAATCTGAACTATTATCATCCAGCTCTAATATGGTAAATGTGACCTGTAAGGTTCACTGACAAGCTATGCAAATTTATATTCATAATCGCAGATGATTTAATCAGGAAATTATTCAATCAAAGAAAATACCACATTTGATTACATGTTTTTGCTCAACTAACTTAACTTGGAGTGTTTGAAATAAATCCTTTTGTGAAATGATTCCATAGCCGTATGATCAATAGTCACTCTGAATCAATGAAACCAGGTAAATCTACTGTTTATTCAAAAACTGCTATAGGGATTTCCTAGGTGTTTGGCTTTTATGTGTATGAGAGTGCCCTCTGGGCTTTGGATTACGATAACTACTGATCTCACAACCATGCTTTCCTGACAAGATGTGCATGACAATCACAGCTTTTGATTAATTGCAATTGGGATTTCATTTCAATTGATCATGTTTGGTCTTAAGACTTTAATGCCAATCATAACTTTTCGAGAGAAAAAAGTGGACAATGGAACTTTCATGTAAACGTCTTTCTAATGTTGTGTCACTGTTATCACCGGGTTGTGCCATATTTTCACAAAAAAAACTAAATCTGCTGCATGCTGCTCTGTGAAACTGCAAATGTTTTTCAGTTGTGGTTGAAAACTACTGAAATGTAGTATACTTTAAACGACTGCATTTTAAAACATTAATTTTGTGCTCACTATACGAACAATGCATGGAGATACTAAGGTATTTTAAACATTAACATCCTGATTTTCTGTAAAGCTGCTTGTTGAGAATGAAAAGAGATGAATTTTTATAAATATGAGTTGAATTTTGACTTATTTTAATTCATCTTTTTTTAATGTAGCTCAAGGAAATGATAAGTGTAGCTTGAGCAAATGCATATGTTTTGATCTTTTGCTTGTTACGGCACTGTGCACAGTTTGATCTAATGAAGGGTAATCAGAGCATTAAAGTAGATAGGGTGACACGTTATTGTGCAAGTGATAATGAAACTCAAGCAGTCATCATAATGTGGTCATGCTGGTTTATCAGATATGGTAAAATGATACTGAGACAAATTTCCGATGGGTAGGTTTTAACCCCAGGCAAACGCAATGCAAAATTGATCAGGAGCTGCTTGGTTGTTTAAGAAGTGAATTCAGATGTTGATAAAACTAGAGGAAGTGTGTGTTTTCAGACCGTTTGTTTTGTTGCTGACTAGGAATGACTGCATGTTATTGTGTGCTGGCAGTGATCAGCTTTCACTGATGGTAATCTTTGGTGATTTTATAGGTCAAGGTAGTGAAATTTTCCTACATGTGGACCATAAACAACTTCAGCTTCTGTCGAGAAGAGATGGGTGAAGTATTGAAGAGCTCTACCTTCTCCTCAGGGCCTAATGATAAGATGAAATGGTGAGCAGTCATATTCATATGTGTTATAATGCTTTTATGCTCATGAGCGATAAGGTGTTTTCATCTCTCTTCATCTTTAGGTGCCTGCGGGTAAATCCTAAAGGACTTGATGATGAAAGTAAAGATTATCTATCACTGTATTTGCTACTAGTTAGTTGTCCAAAAAGTGAAGTCAGAGCCAAGTTCAAATTTTCTTTACTGAACGCTAAACGGGAGGAGACTAAAGCTATGGGTAAGTCTAGGGAAATAAATCTTTATTTAGAATATATTTACATCTTTATCAGTGTTTTAAATTCTACGTTGGTTTGTAATGAGGAGTGTCTTGAACCAAAATCTTACTTAAACCCTTACTTCCCTTCCAAACATAGAAAGCCAAAGAGCCTATCGCTTTGTCCAAGGCAAAGACTGGGGCTTCAAAAAATTTATTAGGAGAGATTTTCTGCTTGATGAAGCAAATGGGCTGCTACCAGATGATAAACTCACGTTATTTTGTGAGGTGAGTATGCATTTACTTCATAATCTGCTCATTACCTCAGACTCTAACCTTCCACACATGACAGTATTGGTTTAAGTCAACTTCACTTGATTAATCATTCTAAAATTAGTTATTTCCCCTAAAATGAGCTTGTATTTGGTTATGCACTGTTATGTGCAGATTTTTTCTCAGTTTATTAGATTATTAATTCAAGATTCTGGCATAACATTATTTGAATATGCATCCTGTATGTTTAATTATTTCATAATAAAATGTATATGATAATACACGGATAATACAGCGACTTTATTAGGTCTATTTTTCCTACTGTATATCCATGGTGTGAATCTCCTGCACCACCACATCTCAAAGCTGCTATTCAATTAGGATATGGGTCCTCATGTATGCAAATTTGCACACATTTTATGTGAAAACTTTCACACAAGCACGCACAGTAGTTTTAAGATCTGTAAAATAAAATGTATGCCTGAATTTCCCTAAAGAAATACATGCATCAACACCTCTTCTAATTTCCAAAAAAACATATATGGACGTTATAACTAGTAGGTTTACATTGTGTAAACCTAATCTGCATATTGTTGTGTATGTATTCAGACTAGGTATAAGACAGCATATAGACTTTATTGGTTTGTGCCATGATTTTACATATTACATTGGTAAAACAGTTCAATATCTTAGTTTAGTTTTAGAAAAGTAATATCCTTACAAAATATATCCACCAAAATACATTTCTGAGAAAGTTTTCGGAGATCTCATTTAAACCAAAATGTAAGTGGTTTTGTTTTGAATCAGAAGTAGACAGTTTTGTTAGTTTAATGCACTTGTCTGACATTAGCACATCACTGACAGAACATTTAAAAAAAAAAATTCACACCAGCCCATCTGGCACCAGCAACCATGCCACCATGCCACGCTCAAAATCGCCTAAATCACCTTTTTTCTCTCTCCATTCTGATGCCTGGTTTGAATTTATCATATCATCACTAAGTCTGCATGCCTAAATATGTGGAGTTACTGTCATGTGATTGGCTAATTAGATATTTGCATTGTGTTGTGCACCCTCAGTTTTATTCTAGGTGCAAAGGTAGTATTTTACTTCAGTATTTTTCCTTTGTGCAGCACTTGCCATTTTAATCAAACAATTAATTTGAATGGAAGATGTTTTTTTCAATCATCAGCAAAGAGTTCATGGATTGAAATATTTCCTTCTAAATTAGGCTTCTTCCCTCTATGCAACACCTATTTGCAGGGCAAAGCTTTTGTCATTTGCTTGAGTCAAAGTTGCTGCTGTCCTTTAGTTACACTGACATGGTCATTGGGGTGATTTATTATTGATTTTTCCTACAAAACATGAAAATGTGGCACCTCTGAAATCAGTGACTTTCGACTTCTCTCCTGAAGTAGTCCGCAGATTGAATTTCCTGCACGTAGCACTGATCCATTTGTATGAATATGCTAGTAGCCGTTTGACAGATCACCCTTCTCTTCAGAACGTAGCAGGATAGAGACGTCACCTAGAGCGGCAAATGAAATGGGTTGTCAAATGAATTTACTGTAACACAATTATGAGTCTTGCTTGAAAAATAGCCTACATGCCTGTTGAGATCTGCTGCAGGGCTTAATATTTGCAGGGAAATTGGCAATATCACAAGGCAAAGTTGGAACTAAATGTAAATTGCAGATAATATGTTTTCCCTCATTAATTGGACAAGTTTTGTAGATGATTATTGCCAAAAAAACTATTAAACAACTGCAGGATGCTTTCATCAGCAGCGTTTCTGATAGCTGCATTTATTTTTCATTTTGCTTTTTTATTTTTTCTTGCATAGAAAACGAGCCAGATTGCTAGCACTCTAAATGAGTTTAGAGTCAACAGAACATATTAATAGTAGTGCTTAGCACTTACTTAATAATAGGACCTCTCTTTTCCCTTCCCAATCTTCATTGTTGTTTGAAACTGTTAAATAATTAATGGAATAGTTGCTTTAAAGAAGTTTTGTAGCATATGAGGTCATTCATGACATCATAGATTTAATTTGGTTGCATTCAAATTCAAATAGTCTTTAAATAAAAAGGATTTAAACACCCTCATGACCTTTTTCCTAAATGACAATGGTTTGCATGTATATCTATTAAAGCTTTGACAAGTACCTTCACAGCAGAACATTCAAATCTGAAATCACACTGACGCAGATACAGAGCATGTAGTTATGAAATGCCTTCAGTTTTCAGCAAATCAAAGCACGGAATGTTATTTTTGAATTTCAAAAGTTAAATTATCACAACTTCTAGGTTTAAAAATTTATATTTCAGTCATGAACACTGATGATAGTTTTTCAAAATGAAGTAAATCACCTTTTGAAAGTAATGTGATGCTTCACATTAGAAGTTTTATACTAGCTACATTGTGTTTTATGTCAATATGTGACAACAAGTTCAATTAGTACGTCATTGAAATGTAAATTGTAAAATGAACCTTTATGATCGGGTCATCAAATCATTTGCTAAGGTGATCTTTTTTTATTTTTTAAATGGACAGCACTGCAGCATTATCATTTTTTTTCTAATCAAAGTAAATTGCATAATTTTTTGTTGTTGTCTATTGACAATATTCTCTTGCTTTTATAAAAAATTATAAAAGTAACCAAATATTGCAAAGTACCATACATGAGAATTCTTAAAGTTCGCACAAACTTTTTTTTTTTACGTATTGTGGTGTAGTTCCTACAAAAACAGAATATTAAATGAGAAGATGGTGGGCGTTGCTTTTTTTCTACTGTAAGCTGATTAGATGTAGTAAAGTAGACATTTCATCTGTAAAGATTGGGAAAGGTTTTCAGGAGAGTTATTACAATCTAACAGACTGTCAAACTGACAGTTGGAGTGGTGTGGCTAAGTATATTAATCATGCCCAGTACCTCGGATGTAATCTGAGAATTTAACAGTGAATAAACAGAGTGCCATTTCAGATTTATTAAAGATTACAAGGGCAAACTATTTTAATGACATTTTGATGAATTTTGATGAATTTTTCACCTCAAAACTGTGTGAATTAACAAAATCAGTATGGTTAGTTTTAGTTTCATGTGTCCTTTATTGCTTGTTTCCACTGACTGGTACAGTACGGGTCGGTACGGTTCACCTTTATCAGCCTTGCGTTTCCACTGCTAAAAGGGTACCAATGGTACTCTTTTGGTGGGCGTGGTGTATGACAGTTTCAGTCAACGTCATTTTCGCTCAAGAAAATGTCTACAGTAAAGCTGTACAGGTCGTTCACATATCATATGAGAAACACTTCTCACAAAACAGATGCTTCATACACATTAATACTTCTGTATAAATGTTTATTACTAACTTTTCTATGAACATGAGTTGATTATAACTGCAGATCAATGAATGCGAAATGGCCTACTGTAACGTCTGTAATTATATAAAATAAATTAATAAATGAACATATATGAACACCTAAAGCCCCTTACAGTCTCCGATGTTACCACTTACAGAAAAACTACACACAGCATACGTTGAGTCCTTATTTAGGTTCAAAAATACACACAAAATGTAGCCCACAGTCAGAGCAGACCTCTCATCTGTGTCTGTAATCTTCAGCAGCACATGTAAGCTCTTGTTAGAGAATAATTCCATCATACCTAGTTTATAATAGTCCAAAAGGTGATGATAATAGTTAAACATGGCAGTTTGTTCACGTTTGCTTAAATAATGTGCTCCTTTTTCCGGCTTCTCCTTTGTTTTTTCACGTCACTCTCGCGTTTGTCAGTTTCTGACAGGTTCGGGTTTCAAAAACACGTCAATAATCAAGTGCACGTTATTATCATCAGCTTAAGAAGGTTATTTCAAATATAGACACTCTGTAAGTGCAAGCAGGAAAGCGAAACCGCTCGCGCTTCAGACTGGCTTGTAAAAAACTACGGGGCACAGGGTGAAATCTGCTTTTCTTCTTGGCTTTGTGCCTGTTCATCAAGACGACGACAAGGTTTGTTTGAGCCCAGGTCGACCATGGCTCGTTATTATATGTATAAAAAATTTGTTTTTATTCTGGCTTGTTGCGTGAGCGAATGACGTATATCTGTAAACCTATAGCGTTCAGCTGCGCGTCTAGCTTCACCTTTTGGTACCCTTTCGAAAGGGTGCTGAAAAAGTGGTGCTTTTGACAGTGGAAATGGCCATAAAAGCGTATCGGATCGTACCGTACCACTCAGTGGAAACCAGCCATTAAATGTATTACTAAATGCCAAATTTTCCTTATCCCCTTACTGCTCCATCAAGAATTTAAATTTTTTGGGGGATTTCATTTTTTAACTCACTAGTTAACACTCAATGCATTTTTTTCCATCACATCCCAGAATATCTAAAAAATCAGTCTCTACCAAATAGTACATATGTCAGTTTATGTACCGGAATTAATACACATATCATGAAAAACAGAAAAATATGAAGACCAATTTATTTGAAAAAATAATTAAAATAAATCAGGTAGCATGAAGCAAGAAGGTCGCTGGTTCGAGCCTCGGCTGGGTCAGGAGGCGTTTCTGTGTGGAGTTTGCATGTTCTCCGCGGGTTCGCGTGGGCTTCCTCCAGGTGCTCCGGTCTCCCCCACAGTCCAAAGACATGTGGTACAGATGAATTGAATAAGCTAAGTTGGCCATAGTGTATGTGTGTTAATGCAAGATTGTGTGGGTGTTTCCCAGTGTTGGGTTGCAGCTGGAAGGGCATCCGCTGCGTAAAACATATGCTGGATGAGTTGGCGGTTCATTCCGCTGTGGCGACCCTTGATTAATCAAGGGACTAAGCTGAAAAGAAAATGAATGAATTAGTGAGTATTCCATAAAATATTTCAGATTCTCATTTAACGTTTTCTTTTCTTTTTTTTTAACAATAAAACCAAAATCAAGGGTAGTGCAACACGATTATGTTTTTGAATTTTTTTTTTTTTGTAAATCAGAAATGTTGTGTGTGTAAACCATTATTTAAAATAGTCCTTATTTAAAACGGTCAAAATATGGTCAATCATTTGTTAGAGTAGGCAGTTAAAGGTTATTTTATTCATTATTATTACAACTTCAATGCTCATCATCGTTTCAGCCTAATATTGTCATCAACTAACTGTAAATGTTTTATTTTCTTAATATTGATGTTATTTCCACTAATTTCTCTACTTGAGTATGTATGCACTAAATGAATCCGCTTCATCTATATATACACTAGGCATGGGCCGGTATACGTCAGACAGTATGATAACCTTAGATGAAAATATCACGGTTTTACTGTATCACGGTATTGAGATTGCTGCTCTAAAATATTTTGGATCAGTAAACATGTCACATTTGTTTCAAAAACACTGATTGTTTTTACAACTTAAAACGGCATCTTTGGAGATGTTTTCTGCTGGAGATACTGCTGTCCTAAAAAACAAACAAAAAATGTAAATAAAAAATCTTACTCGTACCTTAGGAACGGTATAGCAGAAAATGTTGACGGTTTTAAAACCTTGACTCTTCCAAACCGCAGTATACCTTGAACACTTCTCCCATGCCTAATATACACACACACACATGGAGAACATTCTGATTTAAATATTCACATACATTAGTCCACGTGATGATTTGAAATGTTGAATAGGTGTGCAATACTATATTTATTATTTGCCAAATTTGGTCACATTCCACAACTGCATAAAAAAATGTTGCTATAATAAAAATACGACCATGTTTTGAAAGGTTTTCAGCATGTCACACTGCCTATCCAGACCTAGTGGTGGTTTGATTGGTGATTGATTTTCTTGTATGTTAATTAGGTAAGTGTTGTCCAAGACTCTGTGAACATCTCTGGGCAGTCCAACATGAACATGCTGAAGGTCCCGGAGTGCCAGCTGTCTGATGACCTGGGGAACCTGTGGGAATGTTCACGCTTCACGGACTGCTCTCTATATGTGGGGGGGCAGGAGTTCAAAGCCCACAAATCCATCCTGGCAGGTGAGTCTAATCCAGACCCCCAGCCCTGCTGACCACACCAGCTCCATGTCCTCCTCTCATCCCGGCGACGCAAGCTCAGCATCCACCGTTCTGAGAGCTTGTGTGTGTGCGAGCTTGTGTTTGTGTGTCTGTGTGTGTGGTGGGGGAGACAGTTTGTGTGACCTTGGCGGTAGTTTTGTTTTCGTTTTTCTTTCTGAGGTCGTAATTCTTCAATTTGACAGATCTAGATTCATCACTGGAAATCTGTAGTGTGATCCACCGCTAATGTCCTCTAAGGACGACTGGGTTTGATCAGGAGTGTGACACTTTTTCTTGTTTACCATTGTGGATTGGCTCATGGGTCAGGAATCATGTAATGAAAACTGGACACTTGTCATTTGCTTTTTGATTGTTTCCATGTATCCAGAGATGCTCATATGATGTGACTGACAGATTTATTGCTTTCTTGACAGCGAGATCTCCGGTCTTTAATGCCATGTTTGAACATGAAATGGAGGAGAGTAAAAAGGTATGCATTTGATGCTGTTTTTATATTGCAATATTGTTGCAGATATCTTTGCCGTTATAAACAACGCATGAGTTCATAAGCTGATTTCTTTTTTCATTGCAGAACCGAGTGGATATCAGTGATGTTGAACCAGAGGTTTTTAAAGAAATGATGGGCTTCATATACACAGGAAAAGCACCAAATTTAGAGAAAATGGCTGATAGTTTATTAGCCGCAGCTGACAAAGTAAGTCTGAAATTTTTTTAGTAAACTTAAAATAACGTTTTGTTTATTTTTTTTTGTAGAAGATACTTTTTTGCTATCTACACATACACTGTTCGTAAGTTTGGGTCTGTACGATTTTTCCAGAACAGCTACTTTTAAAATGTTGCTTAAGATTTTTATTTATTTATTTATTGCAAATTAATGCATTTTTTTGTCTTAATTTCTAAAATATTTTTTGTCTTTTCCACAAAAGTATTAAGCAGAATGTGTTTTCAACATGAAAATAAATGAGCATAAATAATGCATAATTCTTAAGCACCATATTAGAATGATTTCTGATTTGTCATTTAGTAATGGCTAGTGTAAAAAAAAAAAGTGCAGGGGGATGTCTCCATCAAAGCAGACTACCTGCTGCTTTCCGGACACCATTCAGGGATGTAATTGTAGACCTACCAAAGCTACTGTGTATATAACAGAATGATATTATATAGTCCTATAATGTGACAAAGCTGCTGACAATATGCAAGATCATAAAATCGCTTTGAATGCGTGCGCTGCTGTGCACTTTTTCCGGCTTTTTCCCACTTTTTGCATGTCACGACCATGTGCACTCTATGTACATTATAAATTCAGCTGCAGGGCGCACATTTGTTTTTATCCTTCGCAAGTCATTTGCCATTATGTCTTCATTAATTCAGTGCTACAGTCGGGCACCTCAAATTTAATACCTGACAGTGTCACAAGTTTAGATGATATTACAAATTTATAAAAATTAATTTTATAATTAATTAAAACTTGGCTATTAAAAACAGGGACTATGCCAAAGGAAAGGGAAAGTAAAAGTGATAAATTCTTATTATCGATGTATGATTTTTTTTTCAGGGTGGAATGGTAAAGTAAATTAGGCCACTCAATTCAACTGGACTTAATATTTTTACAGTTCGAATTGTTGACTGACTAGTAGTTTATCATGATGGAATAAAGAATCAACTAAATTACAGGGAAAGTTCTATTCTGTGGACACAAGAGAACTAGTTAGTGGCGCCATCTAGAAGTGGTGTGTGGATCTGTCCCAACATTGAGGTACAAAGTATAAACCTATTAAATATTACTTAGGTCACTATTAAACTGCTAAACATTAAAACTGATAAAGTTGTGTGGCCAATCACAAATATTTACATAAACAATATTATTTATTGTTGTTTTTAGAATTATTATTATATTTTTAGAATTGTATGGTATTAATTTATTTAAAAACACACATGCAAATGATGCTTTGAGCAGCTCTTTTTATAAAGATTTCATTAATTTAAATCCACTAATGTGATCAAGTATTTTTCTATGCCAGGGGTGTCCACACTCGGTCCTGGAGAGTTTAGCTCCAACCCTAATCAAACACACCTGAACCAGCTAATCAAGCTCTTACTAGATATACTAGAAACTTCCTGGCAGGTGTGTTGAAGCAAGTTGGAAATAAACTCAGCAGGACACCGGCCCTCCAGGACCGAGTTTGGACACCCCTGTTCTATGCAGTATACCTGCATAAATTATAATAAATAACTAGCAAAAATAAATAAACAGTGTTTTATGGTTTTCTGAAGAGTCCATCATATTCAAGTATAGAATTCGAACAGTCAAATATAAAATTACATGGTCATCGTTATATAAATAATAATAAAAATATATATTTGGTAATATCTTTATATAATATCTTTATATTTAATCTTAAATAATGTAATCCTGCGATTATTGCAGGTTCACACATTGCGATATTAATGCTCAAACGATATGGTGTTCAGCCCTAGTGCAAGACGCTTATTTAAAGGCCTTTTTAAAAAAATCTTACCAACCCCAAACTTCTGACAGTGTTTAATTACCTTTTTGGAAACTGCAGTAGAGTTACTGTTACTGAATGTTCACCCAAAACTGCAACTGTCATCATTTACTCACCCGTGTTTTGAACCTGTATGACTGACTTGTGGGAAGAAGCACTGATGAAGAGTTCACAATTTAAATCTTTACTACTTTCATTTAAATGTAACCTTTTCTTTATTGATATAGTCTGTCTTAGTGATGCTTTATCCTTTTTGAAGCTCAAAAGCTTAAGAAGATTGCCCAGTCAATGATTACTCAAGTATTATTTATGTTTTCATGGAGGAAAGCGCATCATACAGGTTTGGATAAACAATCGCTGACAGTCTTGTCATTTTTTTGTCCACACTAATGCTTTAAATGTGGTTTGAGTGTTGTTCAGTATGAGTCTTGTGTGTCTTTCTCTCAGTACGCTCTGGAGCGCTTAAAGGTCATGTGTGAGGAAGCCCTTTGCAACAGCCTCTCGGTGGAGAACGTTGCAGACACCCTCATCCTCGCCGACTTGCACAGCGCCGAGCAGCTCAAAGCACAGGCCATAGATTTTATCAACAGGCAAGCGCCGCCAAAGAAACTCTGCTTGATAAATTCCTGCTGCCATGGCTGTTTACCAGCCTGAGAATGAGAGTGTTTTTCTTCTATCTTATCCATAGGTGCAGTGTCCTCCGACAGCTGGGCTGTAAAGATGGGAAAAACTGGAATAGCAAGTATGTAATTAGCTGATATGTGTGACACAAGATTAATACCGAGCTCTTATCTGCTCTACTAGATGCATTAGAATTCATTGTTTTAGGTTCTGGGCAGCCCGAGCTGCTCGGCTGGTACCAGCGGTTTGCGCATCTCCTGATACTGGTTATTAATAGACTCTGACTGTCTGAAATGTCGAAGAAGGGAACATTTCTGCATTATAAACATATAAAAAAGTCTCTTATAGATCCCCGGCACCCTGCTGATCGTACTCTTCAGTACAGCATTAACTTCTGCATCAGTGCTGGCTCATTCAATGAAAATAGTCTTTCGTATAAATAGAATTGCTTAAATCTGTCAGAAGAAAACTCGCTACTGTATTTTTATTTTAAGAGTTAAATGGTGTTCTCAATGGTTTACATATGGTCAGACTTTAGCATGTGTCTTTATATTAACATTCCAGCAGATGGAGTTTAGGCTTTGTCCGGAAAACAGCCTTTTTGTTGTTTCCATCATTAGAATGGCTGCCTCCTGAAGCATCACATTACGTTTTCATCTGCATACAGGTTATAGTGTTTATTCTAGCCATGTGGGGTTTATGTCCTTGCTTATATTTGCTAAACGTCATGCTGTAAAAGTCAATATAGGCTATGAAAACAGGGTGAGGCTTGATTAAATGCTTTTGGATTTAGCAGTCTGAATAGTATGTGAGTACTGTACACATTCACTTCCAGATTTTTGTATCCTCGCATGTATGCTTTAAACACAAGACTTAAAAAACAGATGGAAGAACAGCAAACTGTTTATAAACACTTGTTTGGGGAATTTCACTTTCTAAATGTTAGTTAAATTAATACAAATACATTGGTTATTGCTAATCATACATTTTGGAGAAAAATAGAGATGATACTGGATCAGTTATGACCTATTGAATGCGTGTGTCGATTGCCTGCATTCACGTGTTATCAAATTCACATGAGTTTACTATGAAAGGCTGTGTACACGTATGCTAACATGCTTAAAATAAAGGGAACAAAAAGGATGCTCCGATCGATCAGCCGGAGATCGGTATCGGCTGATAATCACATTTTTTGACTCGATCGGTACTCGCCGATCTTATGAACCAATCATATGTGTTTGTTTACGAGTTTACACACAGAGTTGGAAAGCAGAATATTAGAATGGCCTTGCATGTGTTTTGGCCTTTTTACATGTATAAAGGTGTTTTTGACAGTATTGCAAGCTCACTAAAACCTGGCTTAACATTTTAATGAAATAAGAAACGTTCAAATTATTTTTTTAATATTTAATAATATACCTTTTGTAATATCCTGACGGCAATAAACAAATATTCATTTATAGGTGTGTATTTTAACTTCTTATGCATCAAATATACGCTCCAAACGTTTTCTTCATTGAGACCTGTTAAATTCTTCTTCCATCATTTTCATACCAATTTTTAATCTGTTTTATCTATTATTTTCTGTAAAGCTGCTTCTGGCCATGACATATTCACACATAATAGTTATAAGAGACCTGTTTAAGGGATTACATACAACATCCTTTATTTATTCTAGTAAGTAAGGAGAGATCTTCACTTAAGTATCATACTTGAAGGGAAAATGTGCTTAATGCATTATAAAGCTTGAAGCATCAGAATCGGTACTCCGTATCGGCCAAACACCATGACAAGGAATCGTTACTTTGTATCGGCTGCAAAAATCCAGATCGGAGCATACCTAGAAAAAAAACTTAGAGCTTGAGCACTTTTTCCCTGCTGCTCAATTGAATGAAACATTAGCATTTATAAAGACCATTGTACTTTATTCAAATGATAAATTCCTGATTTACCCTTGTAAAACATGGTCCAAACCGTGCACCACTTCATTCAAAATTAAGTTATGAGGTTTCAGGATTAAGATATAAGACCTAATCATGAGCTTTTTTTTGTTTCCATTGGCTATAAATGTGGAAAACCCACAGACATGCATAAAGACTGACTAATAGTATTGATTTCTTTTTTTTTTTTAAGTCCTAATCTGTAAATACAAGGTTTTAATCTGACAGTGATGACATTCACCATTGAATTGAGCTTCTCTTCTTTTATTTCTTGTAGCCATTAGACTGGATTAATCCACATTGTCATTATCGATTTTAATGTGTCTTGTGCTAATACTGAAACGTCTTCGCTCTTTCCTGACAGTCATGCCACGGACATAATGGAGACCGCGGGCTGGAAGTCAATGATCCAGTCTCATCCTCACTTAGTGGCGGAGGCCTTCCGTGCTCTGGCATCGGCGCAGTGTCCCCACTTCGGCCTGCCCAGGAAACGCCTAAAACAGTCGTGACGCCGTTCCTGCTGCTCTAATGGGCCTGTCCCTGGGCAAAAGCCAGAAAACTGCAGAGTTTGGGCTCTATCCCATTGTCATCCGACCCGACGGCACGTGACTGCGACAGGCTGACTAAACGGCAACCTTCTCGAGCGACGGGTTCGGCATCTGAGCTTTATTTTGCGAATCTTTCTGTCACTTCAAACAGCCTTAAACGATCTGCCATGACTCTTGTGTGGAGTATTTTGAATTCTCTCAGTTCTACTCTGTGCCTGCCTTGTCCCGTGAGACCAGGCCTCTTCCTTGTTGCACTAGTTCCCAAAGTCTCGCTGTTTTGATATGGAGCTCTCTAGGAATGCGCCAGGAGTTCCATCCACACAGGAAATACTAGATTATATTCCTAATGTTTAGTTGTGCGACTAGACATCAAATAAACATTAACACGATGAACGCAAGGTCATTTATTTACACTTTTTGAAAAGCTAGCTATGCCCCATATTGATGGCACGATTTTTATGTAAAGACACCGTTTAACCGTGTGGGCAGGTGAGAATACTAGTACTATTCCATATTGTGAAAATATGCATTTCAGATATTTGTATTGATGTACGTAACAAGAGGAGTTACTGTTTGTGTCCTGCCCCTTGACCTGTGAAAACACTTAAAAGTGTCATCTAGTCATGATTTTACAATGGTTTTTAGACCCAGTGTTCCCCTTGAATTGGTCTGAGATATACAGATGCTGTCTGGCCCATTAATGCATTTGTGTAACCTGATTGAACTAGTCAAGACAATCCATGTCCGAACACGCTGGAATATTTGGATGCTAAGCATGTCATGTGGATGGATTGATGAAAGTGTGATTGGGAGATACAGATGAACTGATTGTTTTGTTTTGTGCAACTGTGCTGTTTCAGTTGAACTGACGGTGATTTGGAGGAGTTTGTACATTGCGTCAATCTATACGGACTTGTTCTGTTAAAGGACATGTTTTGTGAAGATTCTGGAATTTGTTCCATCTTTAAAAAAAAAAAAAACCTATTGTCTCCGAGAATGCCCGCATTAACTCATTAAAACAGTTTTTCAGCACTCACTGGTGTTTTGTAAATGATTTGTTATATACTTTTAAAGGTTTGGGCTTGGTATAGTTTTTGGTTGCTTGGTTTTAACATTTTTAAATTGACTGCTTTTTTGCATATTTTTCATAAATTAAACTGTTTGGACATACAATTTCTAGTCAAATGTACATTTAAAGGGCACCTATGGTGAAAATCAACTTGGTACGCTGTTTGGACAGAACTGTGTGTAGGTATTAGGCAGGGACCAGTATAAGATTCTGACGATAACCTTGAATAAAAATGTCGCAGTTTCATGGTATTGTGATTACTACTCTAAAATGTATTCTTTTAAAATGTCTGTGGAAAAAACAAACAAAAAATTCACATTGAACATAATTTTATTTTGCGAAACATTTAAAATATTTTGGAACAGTAAACATCCTAGCAGGCACAGGACGTCAACATGATGTCAGATTGATGTTGTACACCAACATTGTGGGACATTGCATTTTGTTGTTGGAAATTGGGTTGATTGAGAACCCAACGTCAGGCCGACGTCAATGTCCAACGTCCAACCAAAAAATCAACAAAATATCAATGTCTAATGATGTGACAGCTTGGATGTTACCACTATGACGTCTATCAGACGTTGGATTTTGGTTGCCATACCTGACATATAAATGTCAGTATTTGATGTCAATATGACGTTGGTTTAAGATGTTGGCTCTTTGTTGGATTTTGGTCACTTTCCAACACAACCTAAAATCAATCAAATATCAGTATCATTTGATGTCGTTATTAGACATCAAATTAACATTGTGCTTAGATGCTGGCTAGACATTGAATTCTGGTCACCTGACGTCACGACCTACATCTAACCTAAGATTAACGTCTTATGATGTTGTGTGCCTGCTAGGATGTCAGGCGAAATAATTCAAATAAATTATTCAATCAATCATTCTGCTGTCTTCATTAGTTTCAAAAACACAGGTTTCTGTACAATTTAAAATGGAATCTTTGGATATCTTTTCTGCTGGAGATAAAGTAAATAAAAAAATCGTACAGATCCCGTAGGAATGGAATAACAAAAAATTATGGCGGTGTTAAAACCTTGACTTTTCCAAACCGCGTTATACCTTGAAAACGGTTATCGTCCCATGTCTAGTAGGTATTTTTATTTTACTTTCGGTCTCATTCACTTCCATTCATTTTCAGGCATTAAAGACAGCGCGTTGTGCTGATCGATGTTGCAAACTGATATTTTCTTATTATATAATTCTACTTTTTACGTATAGTCATGCACACACTTGGTTGTAGAGCAAGTAGTTTGACCGTTTCCTGCGGTTTATTATTCCTAGTCATTTCTCCCATAGGCAGCTGAATCAGAAGTTCTATAACAATCGCAAAAAAACTAGCGCACTTCCACATTGCAAAATAAGGTCAATAGTGTGTCCGCAGTCATATTGGAGTGCTATAAACCCAACAAGTCTCTTTTTAAAAAAAATTCCTGATGTAAAAAAAAGGACCCAAATCCCAGTGATTTTGAGGCCCACAGCAGGAGTGCGGTTTTCCCCGCCCACCGAATTGATTGGCAGGCCCCATGTTTCTATAATAATATGTATACACGTGTCCACAGAATTTTTTTTGCCATTAAACTGGGATTAAAATATATGTTCTAACTGTGATTAAAAAAAAATAATAAAGTTTAAAACATTTTTAAAACAGAGCATGTTTGTAATAAAGACAGTAAAATTGCTATGTAATTCTTAATTGCTATAATCCCCATGGCAGCCTGTTGTCAGTAAACGCGCACGTGTGTGTGTGTACTGCAAACAGTGTGTGTCTCATTTCAGAAAGGCTTGAATAATCTTCACCACAAATACATCAAATAAACTTACTTGGGATTTTTGACTAATAAGCTGTATTTCAGCTTCATCTGAGGCTGTCTCTATCACTGTGCTGTTTATCTGACATAACACATGACGTGAAGCAGACACGCACGTGGGAATGGTGAAAACCCTTCATAATCTCATATTGGTCTGGGTTCATTAGAGGTTTAAATTGTGAAAAGGTATGGTCGTTGCATAAATTTTTTTTATTACAAACGAATTTAAAGAGGTCTCATTTAAAATTCTGCACATTTTACCGTGTCAAACATTTTCTTTCCAGGTTAGAACACAGCCCGAAACTGCCTCATATCTTTTGGAATTGTCACTCTCAAAGAAACATGATACGAGATCTGTAACAAAAAAATAGAGAAGGAAACTTATTAATCTTTTGAGAATATAAACAAAGTACCATATTCACAGATGCAAATTTAGTAACCAAAAACCATTTTATCCTGCTATACTAAAAGAATTATACCAACATCATAAAGCAAAGCACTAATAAAAAAAAATCGTTTTTTGTAGATCCTGAAATCCCACAAAGCCCTTACCCTTTCCTGGTCTGTTTACTTGCACATATATTTGTTTGGCTTATTTATATTTCATTTTTTGTACAACCCCTGGCCTTTTTTTTTTCTTTTCTTTCTTTCTTTTGTATTGTTTCTGTACTTTATTCTTTAAGCATTAATTTAAAAAAAAAGTATTAAATGTGGGAACGGTGAATGCGGAGAACTAGCTCATTTTCATTTAAAGCCACAGGCTAAAACACCAAAATACGCAAATTGGAAGGCCATAATAAATAATCTGATGGTTATTTCGAGCTGAAACTTTACAGACACATTCTGGAGACACCAAAGGCTTATACATCTTGTAAAAGGAGTAAAATAGGTGCCCTTTAAAGGCCATCCATATAAAACAATGTTTTAATCATAAATGAAAATAATATCTATCAGAATTAACTAGAAATCTTTAAAATTTGAAATAATTTTTAAGACACTATTGTAAATGTATCGCATCTTTGCTAAATAAAATATCTCTCTGTGTTTGTATAACACCCACTGCCTAAGGACACACACGACTTTTGAAAGCTAGAGATCTTACATTATTACAGCAATATAGCTTTGTGATTAAGCCATTTCTTCACTGGCAGCAGCAGTTTCTTTCCGACAGTCAGCTAAACTGATTTTTCTTTTATGTTTATGTATAAGAAATAAGATTTCCGTCAATAAGGGCAGTCTATTATTTCATGTTCTCATCCTGAGCAGCTTGTTACAGTTATTATATTTAGCAGGAAGTGAAATGCCATCTGCAAAATGACTAATGTTTTGACATTTTGGTTTGGTTGTTTGCGAATAACCCTTTAAAAAGGTGAAAAGAGGTGATGCGGTGGCCAAAAAGAACAATATTAAGAAAACCAGGCATCGAGCTGAATTTAAGATTACAATTTGCTAAACATAATAGTTGTTTGTTTGGTCACACTTTATTTTGATGGTCCGTTTGTTGAACTAATTCCATTAGATTATATGTAGACTGTTAGGTTGGGGTTAGGGTGTAAATTGACATGTACTTGCAAAGTTTATTATAGTCAGTTAAATGTCTGTTGAAGGAGCAGTATCAACAGATATTAAGCAAACAGTCTACTAATACTCAAATGGACCATCAAAATAAAGGGTTACCATAGTTTTTATTTTTAACATTGCTAAATATTAAACAGCATTAACACAGTTAAAAGTTTTGGTGCCGTGACCACTGTGATTTCTGCAGCAGCTTCAGCGTATTGTTCTCGCACCCTACATAATGGGGAAATCAGGGCTAATTAAAGCGAACAGCATGCAGTCCGTAATCTGAGCTATCAAACACACATCTTTTTTTCCCGGTGCCAACATGCCGCTTCATGCCAAGCGCTTCCGCGGCTCCTAGGGAACTCAGCGATTACATCGCACTATTAGAAAACCTCTCCCCCACTCCTGTCTGTCTGGAAGACAATCTTTAAGTGCACCACTGAGCTAATGAGACGTTGCGGATTCATACACTTGTTTCTTTTTTCTGTCATAGGACAATTCGGTTTGTCTTTTGTTCCATTCATTTCTTTGCAAATCAGATGGTGGGAGGCCGTCTACTGTATGCTCAAAGTCAAAAACATGACAATCCTTTCTGAAAGAAACAACAAAGATGAACGCTTCGGTCGTTTCCATACGCATATAAACTAATGTAACACAGGTCTATACATCAGAAAGCTTTTTATTGAATATGCTCATGTTTTAGAGCTGGATGAAATGAAGCACATATCACAGGATGTAATGTTTTCATCCAGAGGTAATGTGATATTTTACTGATAGAAGAATCGGTGTTTTATGTGATCGTAAAAATGACGGAGGATATGCAGATGTTTCACTGCAAATCTCACACTGCCTATATTCTCTGGATATGTGTGTGTGTTTTTTTTCTTTGTGGCAGTCATATTGAGTAAAGATATAAATTAACCCTCTATGGTACAATTTCGCTATTTACTAGCATCTTTTTCAACAGAAACCAAACTGTTACACATATTCTTGTAATGTAATGCCCTATTTTTAATGTTTCAGACAACAATTTTCATCTGGAGAGACTTTTAATGAGATATTTTTAAATGTGAACCTTCTAAAATTGTAGTTTTTATCAAAAGCAAACTTTAAAAAATGTTTTAGATCTTATATATTATTATTATTATTTATGTATTCTTATCTTGTGTATTTATTGCTGTTGATGACTTTTAATGGTAACACTTTATTTTGATGGTCCATTTGAGTATTAGTAGACTGTCTGCTTAATATCTGTTGATACTGCTCCTTCAACAGACATTTAACTGACTATAAGAAACTTTGCAAGTACATGTCAATTTACACTAACCCTAACTCCAATCTAACAGTCTATATATAATCTAATGAGAATTAGTTGCAATGTAACTTAAGTTCAGCAAAGGAACCATCAAAATAAAGTGTGACCTTTTTAATTGTTAGAATATTTTTATAATTATAGAAGTGTTATTTATAAAATGTGGTAAACTTGATCCTTTTTTTTTTGCCATGATATAGCCATAGAAGAGAATAGGGCAATAAACTCAAAATTCTCTCTCTCTCTCTGCATCTTTTTATTCATCAGTCATTGTAAAGAAGTAGCCTGTTATAATGTTGGAAATAAAAGGACCTTTAAAAATTCACAACCAGTATTTTGAAAAAATAGGATTTGATTTGATTTGTTGAAATTAGTTAACTACATTAGTTAATGTAAATCGGCCATGAAAAACAGCATTTGTATGTTTATTTAGGGTTAGTTTCAGTATTTACTCATGTATTCAAATCCAGAGTTGTTTACATACAGTTGAATTCAGAATTATTAAACCCCCTTTGAATTTTTTTAAATATTTCCCAAACGATGTTTAACAGAGCAAGGAAATTTTCACAGTATGTCTGATAATATTTTTTTTTCTTCTGGAGAAAGTCTATTTGTGTTATTTTGGCTATAATAAAAGCAGTTTAAATTGTTTTAAACACCATTTTTAGGTCAAAATTATTAGCCCCTTTAAGCGATATTTTTTTTCGATAGTCTACAGAACAAACCATCGTTATACAATAACTTGCCTAATTACCCTAACCTGCCTAGTTAGGCTAATTAACCTAGTTATGTCTGTAAATGTCACTTTAAGCTGTATAGAAGTGTCTTGAAAAATATTTAGTGAGATATTATTCACTGTCATCATGCCAAAGATAAAATAAGTCAGTTATTACAGATGAGTTATTAAACCTATTATGTTTAGAAATGTGTTGAAAAAAGTCTTCTCTCCATTAAACAGAAACTGGGGGAAAAATTAACAGAGGGCTAATAATTCTGACTTCAACTGTATGTTAATGCACTGTGAAACACGTACAGTTTATTTTTTACTACTAATAAATGATGTTAAAAATGTATCAACTTAAGTAAAATGTTATCTGGAATTAATTCTGGTCACACTTTATTATTATGATTATAAGTAGACTGTTAGGTTAGGGTTAGGGTTAGTGTAAGTTGACATGTACTTGGAAAGTTTCTTATAGTCAGTTAAATGTCTGTTGAAGCAGCAGTATCAACAGATATTAAGCAGACAGTCTACTAATACTAATACCTACTGCCTATGTTAAGGGTCTCATTAAATAGTAAATTGAGGGGGGAAAGTAGATGTAATTTTGCTGGATATTTCTGTCATTAGTCAGATCTACGTAAATATTGTAAAATAATTCTCAAAAAGTATATTTTTTTATGTTAAACTGACGAACCTCTGGGCTTCAATTTGTATGCCTTGTGACCCGTAAACCCCACCTACTTTGATTTGATTGGTCATTTCAGATGCCTGAGGTAAACCAGCATTAACTAACTTGTTTTTATATTTAATAGTTTTTCTATTTTTAAATAATTTAGCCACATGACATTTTCTTTTCTCTCCAAAACTCAATTTCTCGGTGTTTTGTTGCTCTGTTTACTTAATCAATATAGGGTATATGCACAGCTACTGTTTTTCCCTTACTGTTAAACTTCTGGTGAATGGTTAATGTGACTTTCTTCAATCTTATACTGTTCGCTGTACAGCGTCGATGTTGTTATGTAAATAAAAAAAAATCGAATAAATAGACTTCAGCATTCATTTACTCTAGTTGTTTAAATGTAAAACGAGATGAAAAGTCGTTTACACGCTTGCACCCATCAGGATCAGCAGACTAGCACAGAAATTGAAAATACTAGAGTAAAATAAATGTTTCATATTTTAAAGACATGGCGTGGATCAATGTAATTTAGTGCAGTGCTTCTTTTACATTCAGACACCAACTTTATATCGTATATAGATCAGGCAGTGAAGATGGTTGATTTTTAAAGAAAATTGACCTTAGACATGCCGATTTTGTAACAGCATACAGTTCACCGGAAGCGCTTAACTCAGCTTACTGAAAATTAAAAGTCCTTCTGCATACTTCTGCATATACCCTATTATGAATTCATTTTAGAAAACATATCATCTTCAAACCATTTGTACTCACCACAAATCATTTCTTTCCAACTGAAATTCGTTTCATCCATCTATAATGCAAATATGTACTATAGAGGGTAAAAATACTGACTTGTTTTCTCCATGTTTTACAGATATTGAGGACAAACATAAAGCGTACAGTTTGAAACTGTGAAAAAATCAAACCATGACAAGTGATTCATTGTACATCTACTTGATTTAACTGGCAAACACCAAAAATGTAGAAATGTGTACGCTGTATTGAGAGGTTCAAGAAACTAAGTAATCCTTGAAAGGCAAAATACACACGGTTTTATAGTCACATTTATACACTATCCACAAAATTGCACACAGGATCATAAACTAATACAATTATAAACAGCTATCCTTGTGTCAACATGTACTTGATGATAATGCTTGTGTGTCGAGACAATCAGAGCAGTGTTTCCCAACCCTGTCCCTGGAGGCACACCAACAGTACATATTTTGGATGTCTCCCTTTTCTGACCCAGTAACTTCAGGTGTTGGAGTCTCTTCTGATGTTATGATAAGTTGATTCAGGTGTGTTTGATTAGGGAGAGGTTGAAAATGTGTACTGTTGGTGTGCCTTCAGGAACAGAGTTGGGAAACACTGAATTACAGTATCAGTACAATTAATTATCCACTTCGAGCAGAACTGTGATCCAAATCGCTTGCTCCTGATATGATAAGAATTAAATCAGTGGTCATAATCTGTTTGGCAATCACACACACACACACACACATGGAACCTGAGAATTCCAGTTCTGATTATCAGACTATGGCATTTCAACTGGTTCAACTGACACACTGACATACTATAAAATGTGCAAACAATAGTGAATCCTTCAGTTGATCTCTAGGTACAGTTTTTGCAGTACAACAAGTTCGACTCACACAATGTGCGTTTGCATAAACGTATATTTACTCCTGAAACATCTTTACTTTGCGAGCACACAAAAGAGTTTGATTCCACTCCAAAGTCACTGGCATGAATAGAGGTTTTGCTACATGACTGACATGCTAAATTTCAGTTTTTGGCTTCGGTCCCCTCTGTCATGGTTTGTAAGTGAAATTTCCCACTATAATTAATGTTAATTAGAGCCTGGAAATGTGGATCTCTGTGGCGAGACCATGACAAAGGGTTGTTAACCGGCTGCCAGATTCACTAAATCCACCTGTCCAATGAATTGTGCTCTCGTGAGACATCACAAATTACTCTTTGAAATTATACACAGATCTCAATTCACACATAGGGCTTTTGTGAAACGCGAGATGAGTCATTTGTGTGTGATGTCTTTGCCCGATGATTTAACCCATTCGCACTTATCTTGACAACTGCTCAGTAAAACACACACACTAACACACACATAAACCTTACAATAAAAAGGTGTTTCACATTTATATTCTATCCTCTGTAGGTCTCGGAATTTATTAGCTTGACAATTAGCGAAAAAGATGGAAAAATTCCCAGTCTAACTTCTTGGATGTGGGATGTTTAAAGCCACGAGAGAGAAAAAAAACGAACCCAAATCAGTTTTGCCATCAAACGAACGTCACGACTGCCGTATCGCAAAAGGCAAAGGCAGAGGTTGAAGCACATGCCAGTAGTGTAGCCTAATGCGAAACATCTGGATTTATTTTAATTGCTTCTAAATCAGATGAAACACATGGTGAAGATGAGATTAGGCGTTCTCACTGTTTTAACCTGTGGACGCGTACGGCGTGTCGCTGTGATAGTTGTAATCTGGACAGATTTTCTGCACCAGTTTATAGTCAGTGCTGTAGAAGGCGATGTAGATGCATATGACTTTGAAGGGCTTGGAGCACAGCCAGGACACGTGGCTTTGGGTGGACTCTTGGTAGCACACGTTGGACGGGTCGTAGCTGCAGTGTGAAGTCTTTTTGCTGCGGTCCGTCTTCTGGTACTCGATGCGGCAGTTGAACGATTTCGTGTCTTTCGTCTCTAGGGTGGACTGCTGGGCGATCTCAAACTCCACCACCTTGGAAGGTGGCACCAGACTGACCGAGACGTTGCCTAAGCCTGTGGAGTTGTGGCGGAAGTAAACGCTGAACGTGCCATTACCGTGGTCTACGATCTTGCCTGTTATGAGGAGATTCAGTTTGACAGTCTTGATGTTGGAGTTGAAGTCTCCCCAGCCGAACATTTTTTTAAACTTGCCCGTTTTCACGATGGGTCTGCGTTTAGTCCTGCTCTGCGTCTCTCGGACATCTGTCTGGTTAGATAACCAGTCCCAGGAGTCCTCGATGTTTTCTAAATATGTAATCTCCTCCTGTTGCTCTTGAACCCAGGGGATCCACGGGCGAATAGGCGCAGGGGGTTGAGAATGCGAGGACTGGCGCTTTTGGGGGAGGGGTGCTCCTCGTTTTCTGCCTCACCCCAGTCCACAAGACCCACCTCTGGAATATGGACCCGTCTGCATGTGACCTTCCAGCAACACTGGACAAAAACACAAATACACAAATATGAGAATTCCTAATATTGCTTGTTTATAAGTAATAATAACCTATAATTAAATAGTTCTATTCGATTATTTTTCAACAGCTGAGTCGGCTTTGATTTCAGCGGCCATTGTTTACTTTTCCACATTCGTTTTTCGAATATACGTTTAAGATTTTAACCAAAAAATTTAAATGACCTCATAGTTCAGTCACCCTCAAGCCATAATTGGTGTATATGACTTTCTTCTGTCAGACAAACACAGTCTGACCCATTTTGAATTTTATCCTGGCTCTTCCATGTTGTATTATGGTGTTTGGTAATGACCAAAAGCAAGTTTCCAAAAGCAAATAAATCCATCTTAAAACTAACCCTCCAGCTACCAGGCGGTTAACTCATGTCCTATGAAGAAGATTGAAGTGGATAATACGTCTTATGTCGAATCAGAGGTCAGCCAATAAGTTGTTGACAATGCGCATTCGGCAGCCACCGTAAGTCAATCTTTAAAAATGTAAAATATTTATGTTACAAAAACATTGATCCACTTAATGGCGGCGTATGTGATTTATGTGCTTTTGGGAGCTTCAAAAAGGAGCCAACACTATTATAGAACATGGATACAATTTTAAAATACTCAAACACACCAAGGTAAGTTAAGGGTGAGTAAATTATGGGGTAATTATCATTTTTGGTCAGCTTTTCATTAAACACGTTCACATTTGTAGTTCTGTTCTCTTGGTTTACTAGGTCCAGACCAAAAAAGAAAATGATACATTTGGTACAGATTCACACATTTTTGACATAATATCATTTTTAAAAAGGAACAAAAACAATAAACAAACAAAAAAGGATTTTAGTTTTAGCAAGAAATGTTTAGTGATGGAACTTCAAACATCAAACTATGCTGTATAGTATTTTTAACAGTTGAAAACTCTTATAAAGATCTTATAAAATGTGTAAAGGAGTCAAAACAGAACCAGATTTCTCCACCACATGCACACCACGTTTCCAAAACCAGTAGTGAACTAGTAATGTAATAGACAACATTACAACTATAACAAGATAAAATAAATATGTTTAAACATATCAATGTTTTTTTCTTGTAACTGAATTGTCTTTGATCTGAGTTTAACTCGTTTTTCAATCTGCTGAGTGTGAACACTAGTTTTAGTTTAAGAGGTATTATGAACCAACCAGCTACAATGTCAAAATACAATATCGCAATAAATAATATATATATATATATATATATATATATATATATATATATATATATATATATATATATATATATATATATATTAATAAAAATAAATAAATTAAAAGACCAGGAACTACAATCTTGTTAAGCATATCTAATGACATAACAAAAATGACTATATTTTATTTTATTATATCCCTGCAAAGGTCTTACGCCAGCTCCAGTTCTTGATATCTTAGTTTGGTTCAAATATTTTGCTTATGTCTGGTTTGTTTACCTGGTGAAGGTGTGGTTTATGACCTGTAGTGCATCCAGCCACCAGGGGGCGATCAAACGACTATATAGTAAGTAAAAATGAGTAAATAAAAAAGAAGCATGTCCTACTCAAACGAGTAAACGAGAAGTACAACTTCCAGCAAGATTCTGAAACGAGGATATAATGGATGTTTTACCACCCCATCCCATGAGATCCACAAGCATTTATGAACGGCAATGAAACGATGCAACTAAAGCTGGTATGTCAGCTGATAGGACTTCCCGTCTGTAGGCTATGTAGTTTATTTACAACATTCAAGTAATGATGTAAACACATTGGATTTATAGCAAATAATAAGTAAGGTCCATCCCTAAAGTTTACTACAATATTGAATTTTCAGTATTGTCACTGGCAGCAAAATCAATGTTATGGTTTATGCTCTTGTCAAAAGAGAAGGTGTACAGACCAATTAAAAAAATTAAGAATTTAACATGAAATATGACATATTTAAACAATAAACTCCACAGAAGTAAAAGAAAAAAAACTTTTAAATTAATAACAATAATAATAATAATAGGAACTTGAATATGTATGAAGACAGTTGTGCTTTGTCTACTAAAGAATGAAAATTGAATGATTAATGTTTAATACCAGCAAGATGTTGTATTGCTTTATGTTGGAAAAATGTTAATCGCTCCTCCATTGGACTTTGGTTCAGAAACCTTATAACATGTGGCTTTTGAAAAGCTCACATATATAATAAGGAAAAAAACCTCTGAATTTTGAGATATCTGGGAGGTGTTTTAGAACTTTGTGAAAAATGGAGATATTGAAGAAGCTTTGTAAGTCTGAAGTTGTGGAATGTGAATTGCTGCTTGATTAGATGTCTTTTTTTATTTTAATTAACTAATTAATTTTAATATTATTTTTTATTTTTTATTTGTATTTTTTTTTAATTAAGGATTATTATTTAATTTTTATTTCCCCTAAACCTGTCTGGGGTAAGATTTGGGTACTGTGCACTGATTTATTGTAAAACCTAAAAAAATAATAATAATAATAAAGACATGTTATACAAAAACTAATAATCATAATAATATCCCTCAAAATCCTGGAATCACAGAACCCTCCACCCCATATGAAAAATCTCAATTTAACCACTTGATAATGAAAACATGGTGAATATAGAAGATCGGGATAATATTCATAATTGGTCAAAAACACAGACTGATTTTGCAACACTCAGAAACATGATTGAATTTGGAATAGCAGGGATGCAGTTTTATCATGTGCTGTCTTTATTTGGCTAAACTATTATTCTAGCGTTTTCAATTCAGTCTCTGTCTGAGTCAGTAAGTCAATGAATCATTCAACCAGTTCACAGTAATTCAGAATTGAAACAAGCAGTCATCTTATGAGTGAGTCACTGAACCATTCATGATTTCTTCAGAAGCATTTCAAATATCCAGATATGCTTACATACTTTATAGAAAGCAAAACAGTATGTGAGCTGAGTAGCATGTCAGAATTCACATCATTTATAAAACAGTCAATAAAAAGTTCCTGATTAATCTGTTACTTTTGGTGAGATTGAAATGCAGATTCTGATGTCCACTTCACTATCCCACGAGGCTACAGATGATTAGATGTGATGTGAATGGCAGTAAACTAGTGTAACTCAAATTATAGGTCACTTAACTGTAAAAACATAGCAGATGCAGTACATCCAAATCATCATCAGTACATCTATATCATCGTCTGTACATCCAAATCGTTCATACTACACATTTGCACCCCATAGAAAATAAAAATCAGTTTAATACATGTTTCCTGTTGTTTGTGATCCATGAGTTTGATCTATTTATTTCTGCTCTTCAACTTGATGTTGAAAATTCAAAAATATTTTTAGTAGTTTGAAACTGTATATTGTCTGGGTTGGACATGGACATAAAAAAAACAGGTAACAAGATGCTGATACTTTTTGTACATATACTGTATATTGTGTTATATGTGTTAGGGTAATTAGGCAAGTCAATGTATAAACATGGTTTGTTCTGTAGACAATCTAAAATATATATTGCTTAATAAAATATATTGCTTAGAGTACTAATAATATTGACCTTATAATGCTTTTTTGGAATTTAAAGACGAAATAAAACAAATAAGACTTTCTCCTGAAGAAAAAAAATATTATAGGAAATACTGTGAAAAATTTATAGTCACAGGAGGGCGAACATAACACTTTTGAGGCTTTTTTAGGCAACAATATAATTGTTCAGATTGCAACTATGCAGTTTATTTATAAGGACAGTTCCTATTTGAATTATTCATTATTTCCGAGATTCAGCATGTTGGTGGCCAGCCTGCAATACTGAGCAGCAGAGCAAAGACAGTTGCCGTTCCATCATAAAATGGTGACAGAGACCGCAAAATAGGTCCTTAGGGGAGAAAATCAGCAATTTGTTCAGCATAAATTTCAAATTACCAGTGAACAAATCATCAGAACAGGTAAGTGACATTCTAAGTCGATCTTTCTTTATTGCATTTTGTATTGCTGTATTTATTCCACAGAAACTTGTAGTGTTTGCATTGGGCTTTTTCAGGCTTAATTACTGTGATCTCTCGACAGGTAAACAGATAAATACTGGGAAATCTCTGTAGACCGACGGCATTTCATGTCGTTCAGCCTTATAATCTTAAAATGTAAGCAAAATCACCTGTTTTGTCATCACTTTAGACATTATGCTAGAGAATCATTCAAATACTAGCTCTACAGTGACATTTGTGAATTAGGAATGGTTTCTGCTGTTCAGCTGCAAAAGTAAATGAGTGGTGGAAGAAAGTAGTTCCTCTTGCAAAAGGGTTTTTAAAGACTCTCTTATTTTGATTTTCTTTTTATTTACACGATTATGCCATCGAATTGTTGTATAAACGCAATATTACACTAGTAGCAGTGCTATATGGCTCTATATCATCACTAGTGGGACACTAAGGCACTCGGCCTGTGGCCTCGAGCCAGCGCAGTGCCGAAATACAGCTATATCGCACTGCTACTCATGTGATATTGCTCATATATATATATATATATATATATATATATATATATATATATATATATATATATAAGCTATATAAGCTATATATATATATAGCTTAAAGGGGCAAATAATTTTGACCCTAAAATGTATTTTTTTTTTTTTTTTATAAAAACCGGTTTTATTCTAGCTGAAATAAAACAAATAAGATTTTTTCCAGACAAAAAATATTATTGGACATACTATGCAAATTTCCTTGCTCTGTTAAACATCATTTGGGAAATATTTCAAAAAGAAAAAAAAATTAATAATTTAATAATTCTGATTTCCACTGTTTGTGTGTGTGTGTGTGTGTGTGTATATATATATATATATATATATATATATATATTATATATATATATATATATATATATATATATATATATATATATATATATATATATATATATATATATATATATAATTTAAAACAGAAACTTCAGAACAGACAGAAACATTCAACACCATTGCTGTAATTGCTCAGAATGTGAGTTCATTATGCTACCACTTTAATTTGAGAATGCTCTTGTTGACGAGTGAAAACAGACAATACAGCTGTCAGTATGTCTAAAACTCAATCTTAAACTGACACACTTTTTTAAACAGTTTTATAAATCAGCTATCACAATGTCATCTGTGCTGTTAGTACAAATATTAGCGCAGTTGTGATTTTCACAAATCACTCCAATTGCAAGGTATAATGTTAACAATCCTAAAATCTGTTGACTTGACTGTTAATTAATAATAAATCTGTTAATTAGATCCATGTGATAAAAAAAAAAAAAACATGCAAATGATCTGCAAAGGGTTTTTTAAAAGTGTAAACAACTATATTTCTGCATGCACTGCAGTGCTGATCCTGTGCGCCGAATAACCTTTTTGCTCCAGGATTGAGTTCTGGTCCACTTAAGATAAAGTCTTAATAATTTGTAGAAATAAGCCAAACTAGTTTGGCTGGTAATTAGCGCAGGCTGCCATCCTGAGGCACGGCTGAGAGGATCATTTGCTGAAGCAGATGTGAAAGTAGGGCTGTTTGAAATCGCACAGACGAGCAACCCTGTATTTTCCCTATAATTACTAATTTTGCTGTAAGCTTAACAGCAGCATATGAGTACTCACTCAGCAAAGGACTACATTCATGAAGACATTTCCATCTAAAACAGTCCACAGCGCATTAGCATTTCAGAGGCTTTTTTCAAATATGGTTAAAATCGCATGTAAACAAAAACCTTTTCAGATTGAGACTGGTGTAAATCGTTGTTGTCAAACAGCATAACAGCTCGAGAACATCATGCATAAAATAATAAATGATGCAAACAGTCAGTAATAGCCCAGTAATTTGAAAGTTCCCCGTATAATGTGAAATCAATGTGTCTCCCATGGATTGGAGGCTTTGTTCATTTATCATTCTTCACAAAACTTAATTAAGACGATACCTCCACGTAAAAACAGAGAGAGAGAAACGCAGTGTACATGTCCATAATGAATAAATGGTCTTTGAGGGGAAACTCTCCAGCATCTTCTGAAAGTCCACTGCGCATGATGGAAATGGGAAAAGAAATTGAGATTTTTGTCTGTGATGAAACATTTATTCACTTTTGCGTCCCCCTGGTCATGTACAGTGTTCAGTAAACTAGAGCGCTCGTATCTCTGTTCTGGTTTTGAGTCGCCTTCATTTCTCATTTCGCAGACCTCGATGACTTGACAAGGAAAGATGAATACCATTCACATTTGGAGAAAATGCGGTGAGAGACAACTTCAGGTGAAGCAGGAAGGAGATGATAATGCTAATGTGGAAGCAGTTAAAGGATGATGAACAACTGGGGAAATTGCTGTGACAAGTGGAGGGATCACAGGCAAAATAAAAAGCTTTACTGCCTTGAGAGGAAAACTTAAAAGGTTGTGCTGACAATCGCTCCCAATCCTTTCCCTCTCACTCTCTCCTACATGCAGGGTAGCAGTCGTTCTGCATGTTTTTTTTGATGATATGTTTGATGTGTAACTCAGGGCAAGGACTAAAACTGTGACTTTTGTAGAGGTAAAGGCACAGAAGTTTTGCTAAGAGGGAAGTCTAAGGACGTTAATTAAAACTTTAACTATAGTATTGCAGGCTTGAGTCAAACATTATAGCCAGATATTTACCTTCCATATTCTTTCACAAATAGCAGTTAAATACAGTATGGTAATTCTCCTTTCATATAGACCATTTTGAGGGATGTAAACAAAAACAAGATGGTCCCAGCATATTTTCTGTTTTACATTTTTAATTTCTATAGCTTTCGAGAATTCAAAAAGAGTTGCATATTGATGAATGATGATAGCGGTTTTAACATTAAGCTACAATTGAATTGCCTCTTGTTACAGTTATAGTTTGATAACAAGCAGGACATGTTCATGGGCCAATGACATGACCACATTGAAATGGCCTATAAGCGTCAGAATAATCAGTTCATCCCAGTCAAGTTTGACCACTGAAACTGTTCAGATGATATATTTGTCTTTATTTTTTTTTACTTTTCAGTCATTGCACTATATGTAAAATTTTAAACCTAAAACTTTTATTCGATACTTCTCTTTTACTCAATATATCACATAATTTCCTAAATTTATAAATCTCCTAAATAAAATGTATTGCAAATAATATAAAATATTTTAAATAACTGAAAAAGCTTCCAAAACCTGTGTAAATATACACTGCGAAATTAGTTCATTTTTATTTATTTTTAAAGTTTAATCAAGTTAACTAATCCTTTATCTTTAATTTTAAATGCAACTGACAAAATGTATTTTTTATTTAATTCACCTTATTTTAACAGTAAACAACTCTGTTAACAGACAGAACACTTCTGTGAGGTAAATATAAAAAAAAAACTGTAAATATAAAAATAAATCTAATATAAAAACAAATAGCACCTTAACTTAAAATACCCAGCAGGCCTCAGCTTACATATCTCACAGTTTGCTATGGCAATGCTGAAATCATCAACTTTATAATACCTCCAGACCCCGCCTCAAATATATATATTCAAGTTTCTGATCGAGTCTGAAACCACGTTATTGGGCCCGATTTCCGATAATGTGATCGGATCTGGACATCCCTAGTTAGTAATATTAACGTTTAAGGAATGATGTGAAATACTATTACTCATCGCTTTTATTACTAATACCGTTAATAATAATAATAATAATAATAATAATAATAATAATAATAATAATAATAATAATAATAATATTAATATTAATAACAAAAATAATAACAATAATAAATATTAGAGTGGTTTCTAAATGAACATGCTACTCTGAAGACTGGAGTAATGAAGCTGAAAATTCATCTTTAAAATCCCTGGAATAAAATATTAAATTAAATTATAAACTACTTTTGAACGGTTATTTCATAGTGCAAAAACATTTCACAATTAAACCATTATTACTGTATTTTTGATGAATAAATGCATCCTTGGTGAGCAGAATAAGCTTATTTTAAAACATTTAAAAATCCTACTGACCCCAAACTTTTGACCGGTACATTGAAACATCTTTGATCAACTGAACGTGTCTTTACAGAATTCTTAATTCTGATAAAATAATAAATTAAATAATACATTAATATATTATTAAAGTATTATTAATTTCTGTTCAAATAATCCTCACCTGAAATGTTTGTTTAGACATACACTGTAATCTTAGTCATCAAAGCAGACATTCTATTGTTTCAAATACCTGTCAAATACCTGTGATTTGATAACATTTTGTACAACATGTCAGTCACCCACACACCGAAACCTGATCCATTTTGGTCGTGACAGCGTCATAATATGACATCCACAAAGTGAGAGAAGAATCAGTCTAGACGTTCATCTGTAATGAGCATTATGGAGCAAGCTGTCTGCCAGTCCCTGGGGTGGACATATCTTTTACGGCTTGACATAAAGGTAATTGCTGTGGTGACCAGAACCAGCCCTCTAGAAAGTTATTAAGAAGTCAGGGACATCTCGGCGGCGGATCATGGATGAGGATGCTGTTAAAATGCATTTCTGCACCTCTGATGGCTGTGATGGCTCTCCAGCCCCGGGGCAGGAATCTGTTTGGATGTCAGACCTGCACCTTCTTGTCATTTTCCATCCATTTCTCTTTCTTCTGCTGTCGGCCTGTTTCTGCAGCCCCAGAGACTGTTTGTTCAGCATGGTGGCACAGCTGTGATCTGTACCTCATTTTGAGAATTTACCTGCTCGAGCTCGACATTTTGCCTTGGTTTACAGTGATGGTTCGCCTGAAAAGGCGAAAACTATCATTGCTTTGAGCTGAAATACACTTCATGACTTTTGGCCAGATTTGCTGTCTGGACAAATCAATGCTAGTTAACGAAAGTCAGACATTGAACAGATACTGGCCAGTCAAGAGGTTTTTGTTCCCTTCTTATAGCCTCAAGCTGTGAATCTGTCCAGTCAAAAGATTCGTTCTCAGCAAGAAAAATGTTTCTGTGTGAGTTTGCTGTGTTTGGGGACAGTTTGAAATGCAGGTAGTTTGTGATCCTCAGATTGTTTCCCGCAGTTTATTTGACCAATGGAGGCAAGATGCTGTAAAGATTACTATTTAGTAGTCTGCTATAGATGCTTTTTATATGACTGCATGATGCATTTAACGGTCATCAGCATCTTAAATCTTAAAATTAAAAGTTTTTGATAGATTTGTTAGGTTTTTTAAAAATGTATAAACAAACATGCGTATTAATGTATATATTATATCATCTTTGCATAAAATGTGTAAATATACACTGTAAAATGAGCTAATTATTATTTTTAAGTTTAATCAAGTAAACTAATCATTTGATCTTTATTTTTAAATGTAACAGACTTAAAATCAAATCAGGCTAAATCTTATTTAACTTTTAAAACAAGTGTAAATGTTGAAACAAGAATCCTAACAAACAATTGATTTGCTCTCAAATATATTAAATTGGATATTAGTAATATTAGGTTAAAAAGCTGTGTAGTTAGTAATATTAACATTTTAGGGAATAATGTGAAATACTATTACAAATGAAATGACAAATTTGACTCCAATCGTCAGTGTCACGTAATCAGAAATAATTCTAACACTGATTTGATGTTTAGTCAAAAATGTGATGCCATGTTTTATAAGACTGTTGTGATGCGCTTACCGGTGAACAGCATATTAAATCCTTTAAAGTTTTTAATAATTAGATTTTTAAATCAATGTATAAACATTTATACTTATTAATGTATCTATTATATCATCTTTGCATCAAATTACAAAAAACAAATAACCGCTTGTCCAAGGCATGCATTGTCTATAGGCGGGACTAGGGCTGCACGATATTGGAAAAATCTAACATTGCGATATTTTTTTACTTTGCTATATATAATGCCATATTTACATTTAGTCATTTAGTCGTTTAGCAGACGCTTTTATCCAAAGCGACTTACAAATAAGGACAAGGAAGCAATTTACACAACTGTAAGAGCAGCAGTGAACAAGTACTATAGACAAGTTTCAGGTGTGTAAAGTCTAAGAAGCAAAGCATTAGTAAAGTTTTTTTTTTTTTTTTTTTGAGAGTACAGTTAGTGGTATAGCCAGAGAGGCAGTTAAGATTAGGAAGGAAAGTGGAGACTAAACAGTTGCGTTTTTAGTCGTTTCTTGAAGACAGCAAGTGACTCTGCTGTTCTGATGTAGTAAGGGAGTTCATTCCACCAACTGGGCAGATTGAATGCGAGAGTTCGGGAAAGTGATTTCTTCCCTCTTAGGGATAGAACCACGAGGCGACGTTCATTCACAGAACGCAAGTTTCTGGAGGGCACATATATCTGCAGAAGTGAGAGCAGATAAGAAGGAGCAAAGCCAGAGGTCGCTTTGTAAGCAAACATCAGAGCTTTGAATTTGATGCGAGCAGCAACTGGCAGCCAGTGCAAACGGGTGAGTAGCGGAGTGACATGTGCTCTTTTGAGTTCATCAAAGACCACTCGTGCTGCAGCGTTCTGAAGCAGCTGAAGAGGTTTGATAGAATTAGCTGGAAGCCCGGCTAGTAGAGAGTTGCAATAATCCAGTTTGGAGAGAACAAGAGCTTGAACAATGAGTTGAGCTGCATGTTCAGCAGCTCATATGAATCCATATGAATCTAGTTTCACCATATGACCTTATATCTCTATTTGGAGAGAATCTTAGGGATGTTTCTGGGAGTGCATCTCCATAAAATCTAATAAACAACTATACATTTTTGGGCTCTGCCGACATATTTGCATTGTTGTCTATGCAACTTGCAGTGCATTTCTGTATTTGCATGTGTTGTTTGTATTTTCATGCACGTGTTTATAAATTCATGTTTACTATTTGCATTTTCATAAAATGTAATAAACAATCTATTAGGATTGGGAAAAAAAATGATCACGATATTATGTTTCATATCATTCTATATCCATAATTATTGAATATTATTTTAACAATACCTTTACGAATATTAGGATTTTAACCACCTTATTTTAATTTACCAACATTACTAAGGCAAATATGTTTAATAGTTAAAAACAAACATATTTAAACGAAATATCTCATCTCTTTATAAAAACAATTAACTTAAGTGATAAAGAGACTCTTAAACTTGACAAATAAAATGTTGTGAAGTTTCACAAACTAATTTCGAGAGGAGCATGTGATAGGATTGACTGCAGCTGGTCCCTATCACTAATCATTAGCTAGCCAATCAGATCATTCCAAATTTAACATACATCCCTTGCACTATTGCCCCACAGCAAGAATGCCATTGGTTCAAATACTAGCTGAGCCAGACCTTTCTGTGCGGAGATTTCATGTTCTTCCCAAGTTCGCATGGGTGTTCCCCTGGGTAATCTGGTTTCATTACAAATTGTGAAGTTGAATGACTAAATTACCCCCTATGCCAAAAAATCTTTCAGATGGGGTACAAGTGGCTGGGATGCACAAGAAAAGAAAACAAAAAAAAAAAAAAAAAAAAAAAAAAAAAATCGCTCTCATACGTGCATCATGCAAGCCGTGTGCCTCCATTGTAAATGACAAACTTACACCCTAAGCTTATTGGCACTGCTTCTAAGGCAGGGATGGGCAAACTCGATCCTGGAGGGCCGGTGTCCCTGCATAGTTTTGCTCCAACCCTAATCAAATACAACTGCTTGTAGCTTTCTAGTGATCTTAAAGACACTAATTAGGGTGTTCAGGTATGTCTGATTAGTGTTGGAGCAAAACTCTGCAGGGACACCGGCCCTCCAGGATCAAGTTTGCCCATGCCTGTTCTAAGGCATGCGCTCAGCAGCCACATTTTAATAAAACTACAGCGCTTCACACCGAAACTTCATACCAAATCATTTTTTTTATCGATATCGAAAATGGTGTTCGGTCAATAAATATCAATACCGATTTTATCGGCCAGCCCAACAATCTATAAACTTTTTGGGGTTCCTGACACATTTTCGTTGTGGTCTGTGCTATTTGCAGTGCATTTCTGTATTTGCATGTGTTGTGAGTATTTTCATGAATAACAATGCAGAAATACAATCTAGAAAAAGATGCAATTGAAATAAAGTGTTTTATCAGTTGCCAAAAATAATTCAATAAAATTGATCCAAAGTTAAGGTCACAAATGGTACAATTTCTTATACCTGACTGTTTTTAAAATCATTATGCAATCACAGGCATCAAAAACACATGCAAATTATAAATTCAAGAGTTCACACTTAGATATTGTTTGACAACTGTTAGCAAGTTTGGCATGCTGTCCCGGGAGAGAACCCTGAGCTCGGAGATAGGTGAGCCCAGGGCTCCCGCCTGGTCCATAGAGCATATGAGGGGAGTACGAGATCAGGTGGTTCTCGAGAGCTCCCCGTGGTAAAAGAAAAAGGAGGAGAAGGGGTGGATGGGGGGTTTCTTCGGAAAACGAAGATAAGAGAGTAGTTCTAGCTAGGCTACTTATAGTGAGTTGGGGTTAATCTGATTGGCTAACTAGTGAGTGTAGATGAGTGGCCAGCTGCAGTCAATCATATCACGTGCTCCTCTCGAAACTAGTTTGAAAACTTCACTTCAAGAGTTCACACTTAGATATTGTTTGACAACTGTTAGCAAGTTTGGCATGCTGTCCCGGGAGAGAACCCTGAGCTCGGAGATAGGTGAGCCCAGGGCTCCCGCCTGGTCCATAGAGCATATGAGGGGAGTACGAGATCAGGTGGTTCTCGAGAGCTCCCCAAATGCAGGAGACTCGGGACAGCAGCCGTGTATTCGAAGAAACTCCCCAAAAGGCTTGGAAGGCTATATCCGGCTGCTGGATATATAGGTTTTTCAGAAGGAAAGGAAAAGGGGGCTCCTGTGGGAGCAAAGGATGATACGGACTCCTGCGGGAGCCCGAGCAGGGTTGGCATGGGCTATGAATACTCCTGCGGGAGTAGATTCGGGGAGACCCCTGCGGGGGTTAGAGCCATGGGATGGACAGGAATCCTGCTGGGGTAGTTAAAAATGGGGAAGGGGACTTGAGGACTTCAGCTGGATAAGAGGGGGGTGAAGGGGGCTGGGGTGGGGCAGGGACTCCAAGGAGTGGATTGCTCAAGGAACACTCCTTGCGGAGATAGAGCTGGGAGGTGGCAGCGCTATATATAAATATATATGTATATATGAAAATATATATATATATAAATATATAATGGGGTAATCTAGTGCCTTGGGGGGGGGGCGATTTTTTGGACTCCTGCGGGAGTCGAAGCTCCTGGGCACTCCTGCGGGAGATAGAGCTGTATTTGCCATCTCCAGCTGGAGTCGGGAAGAGGAAGGGCAGGTGAATGCCCCAGCTGAAGGGTGAATGGCTGTTGGGCGATGACCCCTGCGGGGGTCGATGCTCGGGACCACTCCTGCGGGAGTTAGAGCTTGAGGGTGGCGGCACTATATATAAATGTATATTTATATGCGTGGGTGCATATATATATACATATATATAAATTAAATAAAATAAATGAAAGGTAAATGTGTAAAATAAATGTAGAAGAAAATAAAATAAGCTAGGGCCGGGGAGGGTCGGTGACGTGACTCGTGCTCGTGTCACAGCTCGGGGTTGGTTGAGCTATTTTGGCCAGCTCCAGTAGGAGTCGGGAGAGATGAGGGGGAGGTGAAGACTCCTGCTGGAGGGTGACGGGCAGAATTGGTGCTCTGGGGGTGTTCCTGCGGGAACAGAGCGTGATGGTGGCAGCGCTATATGTAAATTAATATTTATATGCGTGGGTGCATATAGATATGAATTTATATAAATAAAATCAAACAGAGAGAAAAATAAAAGGCAATATTATATGTCATTGATAAAATGACTTATAATATGTAAAAGCTAGGGTTGGGGGAGGGGCTGTGAGATGATTCCTGCGGGAACCGAAGCTCGGGGTAACACTCCTGCGGGAGTCAGAGCCATGTGGGGGGCAGGGTCCTACAGAAGTCAGGGAAAGGTGGAGGGGTGGTGAAGACTTCTGTGGCAGCGGCCAGGGGGGGGGGGGGGGGGGGGGGGGGGGTTGCGGAGTGACAGGGGGTGCCTGGGCGGGAAAAACTCCTGCTGGAGTTAGGTGGGTGAATATGGAGAGAAAGCTGAGTGCGACTCAGAGCCAGAAGGAAGAAAGGAGGGTTAGGTGGCTGGGTCGTGCCCGCGCCCTTGGGTGGCTGAGGAGCTCCTCAGCCCTTTGGGAGCTGGGATGGCTGTGTCTAGGCTTATCCCTGGATTGGGCTCGTGCCCTTGGCCGCTGGGTTTAGGGTGTCTGCTGGTGAGGGTCCTTTGGGCTTCCTTTAGATGGCTGTGGCTGAGCCGAATGTAGGATTTGAAGGCATCGGAAGACCACCTTCCTAGTGTTTATTTGTGTTGTTGAGATAGCCCTTTGTGTGCAGCTGTGGTGGCGGCTCCTATTCTGAATGAGTGACTGGAGTATGATCCTGGTGGGAAGCCTGAATGGTGGAGGACTGCTTTGATGTGTTTTTGGAACCAAAAGCGTGTCACTGGGTGGTGTGAGTCATCTGTGAAAAAAGGGGGGGGCAGGGGGACTTAAGCTTAGCATTTCTTATAGTGTATGTATGCTAGGAGTATTTGGAATGGCTTGTGGGGGAGGGAATATTGAATATGTAGATGCATTATCCTTTCTGGATTGATCTGTTTATCTTGATTGATAGTTTCCTCATCAATCAAAGTTAGATCTGTGATGGTGGGGTGGATGTTGGGATCAAATTAGATGTTACTGTAATTTCACAACATCTGAGAAACTCAAAAACAATAAACATTGCATCTAGAGTGTGGTCTGTATGCAAGGATAGGTATCCTTCTGGGGTTACTTCCTAAAATGTATTTATGGGTGTTGATGCAAATCATGTAAGTGGGAATGTCATCTTCAAAGGAGGGATGAGGTCAGGTGCGGCTCTGCTTCTGGTACCAGTTTCTAGAAACAAAAGCAAGAAAGGGAATCAGCAATTTCCTTATATAATTAGGAACATGTACAACAGTTGTGATAATGATAATGATAACGCCTTTGTTAGTGCAGTGGACAGCGGCTTCATTGTAACAGTAATTGAGAATTTTGGAGGCGGACTTAATTTCTCCGCGATATGGTCCGTTGGTAGCGCGTCGGCAGTCCTGATAACATCCCTCTAAGCCTACGCCGGGGGCGGCGTCTGTGTATTAAAGATATGAACTGAGTATGAAATTGGATCGTTTATGAATGAGTGGGCAGCAATTCCAGCGCTTAGGAAGGAAAGCATAAGCCGGTCGCACGCCTAAGCGCTGTTCGGTGACGTGCTGCGTTGCGCCATGCATTTAGGATTCTGAACATATGTTCTATCAGGGTGCGCGTCGGGGGCTGTCCGCAGTGCCTAGTCACAATTCAGGACTCTTTTCCCTTGTCATGTGCGCACCCCGTCGCCGCTCTGAGCGGTGTCTCCGGTGCGCGACGAGTGTTATGGCCGAGATCGGATAGAGATATATTCTCATCTAATCCGGGGACTGATGCTGCGAGTTGAAGGAGGTGAGTGACGAAAAGGCGTCCCTGCAGGATAATGCGCGTGTGAGTTTTGATGTCCTAAAATGGACAGTTTGTGCTTAGCGCAATCTTTTCTCTTTAAGAATATACAAGGGAACTAAATTTCAATATATATATTTAGGTATGCATGCATGTATGCAATTCTGCGAATCCAAATTGATGCTTAGGAATTTTATGAAGTGCTTGAGCCGGAGGTTCTTCCATGATGGAAATGCCAATATTAGAAAGACTTGTCACTAAATTTTCTTATATCTTCAGATATATTATATCTTCAGAACTTATGTCTCTGTCACTAAGAGATACGTGTAAGCATCTAATAGATGAACTACGTGCGAACGCCGTAGTTATTGGCGAGAATCCCGCAAATATATACTGAAGTATAAATGTGGTTACTTCTGCGTCCGAATGTTAGACAGACTGCGAAGTAGAATTGTATTGTCTGATTAATGCCAGAAATCAGAGATACCAGATATCAGGAATGACTTAAAAGGCGGGGGTGATGTCGACTGCGAGCCAAGCTTGCAGCAGATTAGATTAATTAAGGAGATTTCTTGGTTTATGGCGTGGTAATTAAGGCATCTTCGTTCGGCGTGGTGAATAGTGCTGAAAAAGGCGGAATTATGGGAAGATGAAAGATCCGTTATTAGACGTTTTTAGAAACGTTCTAATGCCCATTTCAGTAGGGCTAATGTGAATGTGCTTGAAGCAGCAAGAATGAGGGGATCGAACATGAATTTATTGTCGATCTCTTTCTCTATAATAGCTCTGTGATTTCTGGTTCAGCGTTGGTGAAGGGCTGGGAAGGGAGCGCCGAGATACCGGGCTTGGATCCATTATACAGACCTGGAATGAGAAATTCAGAAAAATTAGGTCAGGGTGCAAACGTAAATCAGTATAAAGATTTAAATGTTGACAAGTAATTTGTTTCTTTAGACTTGGCTGACGGCGTGCGTGTCGCCGCAGTAGTAGCAAGTGTGTAGAAGTGAGAGGAGGGAGAGCTGTGATATTGTCTTTAGCAGGGAAGATGGGCGGGTACGTAGCCGGTGGATCTTAGGGTGGAAAATTCTTATGAGCTAGTTAATGTAGGAGATTTGGCGAGGGTTCTCCTTGAAGAGGGTTTTGAGTGGTAAGGATTGCTGGAAGAGGAGGGCTGGAGTTTGCACTGGATTGGGGAGCTGCAGGCTAGAAGAGTTGCGTTATTGTCCGGGAGATTCCGAGATTGCTTTAGGGCTTTCTTTGGTGGCCTGGGGTGGCGCAGTGTTGTAGGCTGTAGTACGTAGTGTTTAGGGGGCGTGCAGGAGCGTGTGGTTGTAATGTCCTAGGGGGGCGGAGTCAGTGAAGACGTGGATTCGTAAGGTCTTTCCGGGTTTATTGCAGCAGTATGGAATTTGTGGTTCCGGCGTCTAGGAGTTTGGAGGAGTTCTGTGACTGTCGTTTGTTGGATACGAGAGACGTAGGATGACGCTGGAGAAGGTACGTGGCGGTTTGAAGTAGCGGGAGATGAGGATTGTATAAAACATTGTGCTCCGGCTGGAGTAGTTAGGCCTTTGGCCTCTTACTGGAGCCTCAGTCTCGGGCAGGCTTCCAGGCTGAGCTGGGTGTTGTTGAGATGGGGCTGATGTTTCGGGGAGCGCGGAGCTTTCTTTCTTGCCCGTTGCTGCGCTGTTGTGATCTCCGTCGCCTCCGTTGTTGTTGTTGTTGTTGTGGTTTTCGTTGTAGTTGACGACGATATGATGATGATGATGATGATGATGATGATGATGATGATTAAAAATAGTAGGAGGTTGGTTTGTCCGTGAGTAGCTTTCGGAAGAGCTGGAGCGGACTTGTCGTTAGTTTCTTCGGAAAACGAAGATAAGAGAGTAGTTCTAGCTAGGCTACTTATAGTGAGTTGGGGTTAATCTGATTGGCTAACTAGTGAGTGTAGATGAGTGGCCAGCTGCAGTCAATCATATCACGTGCTCCTCTCGAAACTAGTTTGAAAACTTCACTTATATTACAAACTCAACATTGCATATTCTCTGATGTGACTATTGCAAATAATCACATTGCAATATTGATGCTGAAATGTTGTATTGTGCCGCCCCAGGCTGGACAGTAAACTTGATGTTGTTCTCTCTGCTGGTTGCATTTATCAGTCTTACACAATTTTTCCCTTTTTCTGAAAGTATTGATAACACCATCATGGCAGTTTTCTTTAGATATTTCAGCAAATAGGATTGTAAAAAAAAAGTTGTTGTACTTGTTTGTGCGCTCTAAGTTTACCCAACTATGACGCTGCTGAGAAACCCAGAAATGTAAAAAGGGTCGACTGGGGTTGGAAGGTATCAGGTACTAGGGATGTCCATTACCACAAATTCCCATGATTGATTATCATTTAATTTAACAATCAATTAATAATTAACTTTAATGTGAGATGTGTCTGCTTTAGTGGCACATTGTCACAGATATGACAGGATGTATAAAGGACACTCAAAATGCAAGCATTCCCACCCAAAGAATATGGTATAACTGTTAATAAAAGGCTAGTAAGTTGGTGCAATAGCCTAGTGGTTAGCACACCAACATACTGTATAGTGCAGTAGCATGTCAGGGTGTCCTGAGTTCGAACCCTGGCTTGAGGACATTTCCCTACCTCTCTCTCTCTCTCTTCAACTTCGCTTTATGTCCTATCTAATAACGGCAAAAAATAAATAAAAGGCTAGTAATCTCATAATAAGAAGCAATGATTGCTTATTGAATATCATCATTTATGTTTAAATGCTATTACTAATCTACAATTGCGCCATCTCAGGTGCACAACTGCTGCATGTGTGTCCATGTGCAGTTTCAGTGCAGCTTCAAATGGCTCTACATGATCCAAGCCGAGGAATGAGAGTCTTACCTAACGAAACGATGGGCCACTTTCTAAAAATGCATTTGTTTATTTAACCGACTGATCATTTTTTCCCTCCTTGCTCCATTTCCTATATCACGCTATTTCAGCAAACTGCCTTAATAGATGCTAGTAAGCCAATATGCTTTTTACCTGCTCATTGCTGCTCCTTCGCTTCTGTTCAAACTGGGACTGGTGAGTTTTCTCACACAGACAACAGGGTTTTATGCAGCCCAACACACAATTCCAATAAGGAAACATAAACCGCACAGACTTGATTATGTAATGTCCGAAGCTGTGAATGTGTGTCTCACAGCACAGTTTAACATAGCCAATAATAATGCCAATAATAATCCAATAATAATAATAATCTCGCTCAATCGACAATGTCTACGAAATAATATAGTTATTGAAAATGAATTGATCATCAAGTAATTGTTTGCACCCCCAGTTTGTACAATATATTGATGTATATTGTTATAACCAATATGGGTTGAGGCAGTTTATATCAATATACAACAGTTTGATACAAATGAGTTTGAAAAAAATGGAGGACAGAGCGATATTTTGCAATGAAAGTGCATAATCCAATTTGCCTATAGATGAGTCATGCTTTATGTTAAGGGTTTCAAATGAACTGGTAATATATACCATTTACGTGGATAGTTTAAGGCACTCTGACAGATGCATGTGCTGCTGATAGACTGGCTACTGGCACTCTGATGTGTTTGAGATCAATGGTGTTTTCCTCAGTGTCTAACTTCTATAGCGCAGGTATCTTCTCCATCTGTAAATGTTAGAAACAATATTTCTATTTTACCGGATAATTTGTTTCTGTTGTCCTGTGCTCTGCTCTCCCCATGTCTCACTTCAGTTAATCCTCATGTCACCCCTGCTAGTTACGCCAGTCACTGTCTCCACCCCTTTTTAACCTGTTGTCTTGTTGACCCTTGTGAGTATTCAAGCCCCATGTTCTCAGACTTGGACTGCATCCGACATAGCATACTTTCCCACTATATTTTATGTCAGAAACAGTATGTAAGCCGAGTATTATGTCTGAATTCATAGTATTCATAAAAAAAGGTAGGCAAGAAGTGCCTGGATGACCTACTACTTCTGACGAGATTCTGTAGTGCACATTAAATGGATGCTATGCTATCCCATGATGCCACGTGGCAAAATGTGTGGCCAATCAAACATTGCTGGAGGTGTGCATATTAATGATTGTGAGAGATGCGTAACAGTTCTGATTGGTTTATGTTTCAATTATGCCTAGGTTTATACAGTTTTTCATTCTGTTGTACACAAATCATGGGTTTTTGCCTCACTTTCAAATGTACATTTCAGTACTCAGTAGTGCTGTCCAATATATCACTTGAGCATCGATATCGTAATGTGCGTATCCGCAATATTCGCATCGCAGGGTTAGTTTTTTTTTATTTTTATTAAAGATTAAAACATAAAGATAATTATAAAAATTCTTTTTTTTTATTATTTATAGAATGATGACCATGATATTTCATGTTTGATTGTTAAATTTTTGTACTTGAATACTGTTAGACGCTCCAGAAAACTATAAAGCACTGTTTTATAACTTTTATTTTTGCTGTCATATTTATATATGCTTGCAATTTATTTTATTTTATGATGCACTGCATTAAAAAAGACTTGATCAACCCAGTCGATCTAAATGAATGAAATCTTTCAAATAGAGCTATATTCAAATCATCTGGTGCAATTATATTCATATCGCAATATATATGGCAGTGAACAAAACATTGCAATGTCTGATTTTTCCAATATCGTGCAGCCCTAGTACTCACTTTCATATTTGGATCTTTATCTTTATCTTACCCATGTCACATGACTAGCATGTGTGTAACACACAGAGAGATGTTTCATAAGAAGAGGAGAGACGGGTTAAAATTGTCTTGTTAACATGTTTCTATTACTATTCTATTATCTAAAATTGTAGTAGAATATCTAGAGAGCATGGTGAGAATGTAGAAAAATGCTGTCACAACCAAAGTCAAGTCAATAAAAATGTCTTTCTGGGATATTTTGGTGTGTTCTTAAAGGAGTTTCTGAGTGCTGCTGTTCTATATAGTTACAATATGTGAAAAGCTATAGTTGGTCACGAAAAATGGGGAAAAAGCCTGTCACATGGCCAGAATATGACAGGAACATGCTTCAAACACCTGTTGTTTCAAAGTTAACAAGTGTATGAATCCTCACATTAAAGCCAGTGTTAAATTTATCAGTTTGTGTTCTGCAGCCTAAACATGTCATTTCATTCTATCTTGTGTGTTTAAAAGGAAAATTAAAGCCTTACCCTTATCATATCCTATATATATATATTTAGCCACTGCGGATCGGTGGAGATTTACACAAACATCATATTTACAAACTACAACTCCCAGCATGTGCCTCACACACACCGGTTCCTGTTTCACTTTGATTACACAAACACACACACACACAGCCGGAGGATGATTATGAACTACTTATATGATCTAGTTGAATGAAAAAAAAGCACAGACACACACACCAGTGCTGAGTCTTGTTTATCTGTTTAAGTGTACATTACGATGCGTTTCTCTTGCCTTGCCGTGTTTGACCCCTGCCTTGTCTGTTTGTTTACGCTACTTGCCACAGATACTGACTATTCGCTTGTTCTTTGACCAGGCCTCTGGATTCTCTATATGTATCTGTTTAACCCTGTTGATCATTGTCTGCCTGACCGTTTTTGTAATAAACCTGCATTTGGATCCTCAACTCCATTACACAGCTGAAATTTCAGATAGAACTTGCAAAGTCGCAGATTAGTAAATGAAAGAAAAAAAGATTTTGTGTCAAATATTTCTGTTATTCTTGAATGCATAGTGAAAAGGGATAACATTCATTGTTGGTCTCTAGTGTATAATGAAGAGCAGACAGAAAATGTAAATGGAGGAACAAAGAGGTAATGGGATTGGGAAATGACAAATCTGAATGATTCTTGTTTCTCATTGGCATCTGCATTAAACATGTGCAATATAAAATGTAATTAAATTAAATTAAATTAAGGACAAAGTCTTATTAAATACACAATATAAATTCAAGCCTAAAACATCTATTGTACAACAAACATTTGAGCATTTTTACTATACGCAAAGCTTTTGTTTTAGCCAAGTCACTCATGATTCAACCAAGGAGCAGTTTCTTGTTAAACAGCATTGAACGAGGCAGTAGCTGCCTCTCCATTACACCTGTCCGGCCCCCTGTTCCTCCCCAAAGTCTCTGTCGTTTTATTCCTATCTTTGTCTCTCTCTCCGTCTCCCCCGCTGTTTCTCCAGTGTGGTGTTACAGGGCATTTCATTTGTAATGATTCACACAAAGAACAGTTTCAAGAGAAGGCCCCAAAGGCCTGGAGGAGGCAGGTGGGGGCCCGAGTCCACACACGGCCGCAGAATAGATTGCTACCCTGATGGGTGAAACAGCCGCACACCCGAAAGCCATCACTCTTAATCAAGAGCCGAGCTGCTAACAAATGGCAGGTGTTCAGTGGAGAGGATCAAAGAAAGAAATCCTCACCCTCAGCCAGGCCCAGGTCTGATCGCTGCACTGTACGCTGGACTGCATGTCTAATGCCATATAATCCCCACTGTCATTAGCACCTGACCCTTACAGCGCCAGACGCCCATGCATGGCTGCTTCAGTCACCGGACCCTTAAATCATCCGGCCAGAACTGTAGCCAATCAGAGCTCTGGTCGCTTCCAATGACTTGCAATTAAAGTGATGTGAGGCCAATGAAATGCATGCTTAAACATTGGTATGGAGCTCTGCTCTTCAAATTTGAATTCGGAACATGTGAATGGTCTTCTTTATTGATAACGATCTGAATCACACATGTGCAATCATATCATTTCAGCACTTTTCTGCTTGATAATATGGTAAGGGCATTATGTTGCAATTATGCATCATAAATGATAACTAAAAAGTGCATTACACAGTTTTATTGCACACATTAAAGCCATATACAAATATATACAGCTACACTGTAAAAAATTAAGTCAGTACAACAAAAATAAAACATAATCCTTATGTCCTTTCACTTTTTCTTGTTCACTCAACTTTTGAAAACATCATCTCACTGACCTAAACTTATTTGTGAGTCAAACAAAAAACATTTAGTTGGGTTAACTTGAGATTATTAGTTTTCTGGAGAGGTGAACTACTCTGTAACAAAACTTTTTAGGCTGTGACAACTGAAATTTTTTTGTCTGCAGAACTGGAAAGCCTGAAGTTCAGTGAACAGAAAAACATAATCCTTATTTCCTTACATTTTTTTCTCATGTACTCAACATTTTTTCTTTTGAACAATCTATTTATTGAGATGTAATAAAAATATGACAATATAACATCCCAATCATTTTTACATCTTTGATTTCAATTTAGAGGAAAATTCAAAAATAATGAGAAAAAAAAGAATAAAAACAAAAGATTAAAAAAAAGGATTAAAAAGATGAATAAAAATGGAAAAAGGGGGGCACATGTTGCTTAAATTAGTAACAGATTATTTTAAAGAAAACATTAGGAAGATAAGGCGACGCAGTGGCGCAGTAGGTAGTGCTGTCGCCTCACAGCAAGAAGGTCGCTGGTTCGAGCCTTGGCGTTTCTGTGTGGAGTTTGCATGTTCTCCCTGCGTTCGTGTGGGTTTCCTCCGGGTGCTCCGGTTTCCCCCACAGTCCAAAGACATGCGCTATGGGTGAATTGGGTAGGCTAAATTGTCCGTAGTGAATGAGTGTGTATGGATGCTTCCCAGAGATGGGTCCCCGGACCCCGGATTAATAAAGGGACTAAGCCGAAAAGAAAATGAATGAATGAATTAGGAAGATACTGTTGAAAATACAAATCATCTATAGAAGGCATAGATCATAAATATGACAAAGGCTTGTTTAAACAAATCTTTGGAAATAGGAGGAATATGTAAAGAGGCTAAGTCAATGTCAGTTTATTTCGTCTTTTCCTGTTTCATTTAATAAATTGCTGAAATTTGAATTTGAAATAAGATATATAAAATACATATACATTTTCTCAAAGACTGTAAGTTTGCCTTTTAACATTTTAACATAAATCTTTTCCAAAACTAAACAGAAGGACATATTATTGATTAACTTTTTCACCTTTAAATGATAGGACAGTAGAGAGTTCAAAGAGGAGAGAGATCAGCAAAGGACCTCAAGGCAAGAATCAAACTCAGGTTGCCGTGAACACTGGAGTGCCATGTGTCAACGTACTAACCACTATACCATTGGCACCGACGAGTACTCAACTTTTGAAAACATCAGTTGCACTGACTTAAAATGGCTGAAGTTGAGTGAACAAAATGATCTTGTGGAAATTGGTACTAAGAAATACTACATTATCAGAACCAACAAACACAGTTCACTTGAAAAAAATAGGAAGGCCTGCTTCACATGTGAAGCATTACAAAGCATTTTCCCTGTTTGTCCTGCCATATTTTGATCCTTGTCTTGTTTACCGTTATTGTTGTTTTGCCTCCTGTCCTGTTTCTAATTCTGTGTCCAATAATGTTTTGTTAATATTTGTCTCTGTTTTAGTTTTTTGTTTACTCAAATATACCGCTATTTTAGGTCAGTGCAACTGATGTTTTCAAAAGTTGAGATATCTTAATAATAGACATGTAATAAGCCAGTAGTAAACGGTGTCATTTGATCCTGAAGCAAATGTGTTCCCTAATTTTTAAACAGACTCCTACCATAAATATTAGTGATGTGACGTTGTGCGCCGAAAAAAAAAGATACATCTCGCAGTGAAGCAGTGTGCCGGAGCTTGATTCGTTTTGCCATCATCACGTGATGGTGATGTCCGAAGCTTCATTTTCGCATATACCCACGTGACTGCTTCGAATTTTGATTCAAAGGTTTAAACACCCCCATGGGTTAGTAAAGTGAATAGCGAGAGATTAGGCGTTGATTACATACATTTCTACTGTTTAAAGCACCGGTCCCACACACCCGTAATTAAACTAAAATACAATAGTAATTTATAGTAAAAAGGTTTTGAAGCATACTAAAGTGTATTAGCGTATTTTCTACAACTATCTTTAAAGAAAACCATTGCATATCGTAGTATAGTGTTTAACGGAGACCAGCTGGCGAGTGCAGCCCGAAAGCCTCACTCACATAACCTCCTCCTTAGTGCATTCGCCTCCCATGCAGGAATCGCTGGTTCGATCCCCGCTTGGAACTAGTGTGTGGGTGAATGACTAATTGGAATAAGATGTAAATACTGTTGAATACCTTGGATTTTACTACAGTCATCTGTGGTGTAATGTAATATACCTTATGTGTAAAAACTACAGTAATTGAGTTATTTGTTTATATTACTGTTGTTGGATTACTACATGAATGAGTTGGTCAGTTGAGAACATTTGACATTATTGCAACACAGTGCTTTCCACACTTTAACCAGAAGAGGTCCTCATCGAGCTCTGATTTTGAAAGCTTCGAGTAACGAACATTTTTCCAATACAATTGAGTCGAGCGCTTCACTGGTTCAGAAAGCTTCATTTCACCATCACTAGTAAATATAATACACCACTTTTTCTGCATTTTGGGATTTGCTGACGTCAAGTGGTGGGTAGGGTTTTAGAGAGGGCATATGTGGTAACAGAATGAACTGATTATGATGTCAAATTACACCTTAACAGCTTTAAACATGTTTAATTAATTGCATGCATTAGCACTCATTTGACAGCTCTAAATATAAGTCAACGACTGTGGGATCAAGCTGCTGACAAACATGCGAAAACCATCAAGAGGCAACATGAAGGAAGTCAGACAAGGTGATATTGTATTTCAATTGACTGTACATCATAATCTGTTAATAAGGCCTTGAATATTGGGTGAGAAGTGATTTTTCTTTTTTTTTTCTTTTAATACCTATCCGTTCTTTGTTCTGCACTCTGCTAGTGTAACTATCATTCCATCAACACCTCTACAATCCCATTATACACATCTGTCTGATCTCTGCTCCAACAAATGTGTTTGACATTTTCTCAGCAAGTATAACAGCTATGATCACAAGTTTCACATGCAAAAACAATACAGCAGTGAAACAAATGCGAAAAAATGTGCAGAGCAGTTTAAATTTCCTGTTTGGGAGCACTTCTGATGTTTCATTTGCAACAGTACTTTGTTTAACTTATTAATTTGCCACTTTGCTTTGGACGGAGATCATACGAATATAAATGGCGAGAAGCACACGTGTGAAGCATATGCAGGCAGACCTTCCTGTCAGCTCAGCGCTAGAACTGACAGTACAGATGTCTCCGTTCTTTGATTAGAATGAATCCTAACTGTTTTTAGACATGCCAGTCCCTTCTGAAGACAATGAAGCAGCAGGAGCCAAAAAAAGATGATAGGCTGACATCATGACCACATCAGAGTGACAGAGTGAGAGAAAGGGATGAATTAAAAATGGTGTAATGGTGAAAAAGCTGAATGTTCAGAGATTCACTGAAATTGAAAATATCATGGAAAATGATTTGTATTTGGAATATTATTGTTATTATTTGCTTTAAAAAATAATAATATATACAGTTGAAGTCAGAATTATTAACAGCCATGCATATTGTCCCCCAATTTCTGTTTAATGGAAAGCAGATTTTTTTAAACATAATAGTTTTAATAACTAATTTTTGATTTCTTTCTTTGCCATGATGACAGTACATAATATTTTACCAGATATTTTTTAAGATTAGTATTCAGCTTAAAGTTCTATTTAAAGGCTTAACTAGGTTAATTATGTAAACAAGGTAAGTTAGGGTAATTAGGCAATTCATTGTGGTTTTGTAACAGTGGTTTGTTCTGTAGACAATTGAAAAAAAAATTGCTTAAGGGGGCTAACAATATTGACCTTAAAATGGTTTTAAAAAAATAAAACTGCTTTTATTCTAGCCAAAATAAAACAAATAAGACTTTATCCAGAAGAAAAAATATTATAGTAAATACTGTGAAAAACTTGCTCTGTTAAACATCATTTGGGAAATATTTGAAAGAGAAAATAATTTTGACTTCAACTATCTATCTATCTATCTATCTATCTATCTATCTATCTATCTATCTATCTATCTATCTATCTATCTATCTATCTATCTATCTATCTATCTATCTATCTATCTTAAATCTGCACACAGATGGAAAGTTAATCTAAAACATAATTCATTATAGCACAATCATTTTAAAGTCACTCATCTTTCTTTTATTTTATGGAGAAATCTGTTATCATACTTCCCTAAACCTAAAACTAGCAACATAAAACTAATTTAGTTTTGATTCTTGTAAGAATTTTAAATAATAAAATATTAATTCAGCTGGTTTTCAACAAACAAAATAATAATTTCATGTTATTTTCATTTAATTTCAAAGATCCTTTCATGTAATTTTCATTTAATTTCAAGGTTAAATTTATGTAATTTTCATTTCATTTCAAATTCATTCATTAATTTTCCTTCGGTTTAGTTCCTTATTTATCAGGGGTCACCACAGTGGAATGAACCACCAACTACTCTGATTCATAGTAATTCATGAGTAAACATAATTGGTAATGCATTCACAACAAGACAATATCATTAGTATTTGTTTCTTTTTAAATGTGTTTATTTCAGTTTCCCTTCTTATTTAAAGCAGTGTTTTGTTCCATTTACCTCTTCATATTCTCTTCGACATATGCAACAGAATTACATTTTTGTTCCAAGAATTAGAACAGAAAATGGCCGTAGGTCCTTTCAATACAAAGCTCCTATTGACTGGAATAATCTTTCTTCTTTTAGATCAATTAAGACATTTAGACTTCAGGACTAATTTATCTTCTTTTTTGGAAACAACTTGTAAATCTTATTAATATTGGTTACAATTTAAATTCTTATTATTGTTATTATTATTTTTTTTGTATGTCAAATTATTTATGTTTTGTTTGCTTATAGGCTTTAGATTGTTGGAAGTGTTTCAGGTGAAGTGTGCTGCTTGTTTGTTTTGTTTAGCTGTATGTTTGTTATGATGTATTGTACTCTGTTTGATTTATGTACTTCTTAGGGACCCCCTCGAAATGAGATGGTTCAGCTCAAGGGGCTATCCTATTTAATGAATTCAAATGTAGACAATTTAAAAATATCAATTACATGTTGCTAAATTAACTATATGCTACAAATTTAAGTATGTTTTTGTGTCTGTAGGTGACATTAATACAGTGTAACAAAGACATCTAAACAAGGAAATTAGTGAAGTAAATAAATGAGCACAGGCTGATAAGTACATGACCATAGTCATAAATAACCCACAAACACATCCAGCCCCTGTCGCACACACCGGGTCACAGAGATGCTCAACAGCACATCTATCACTTTGCACAGCCTGAAACACACAGGCCTGTCCTTCAGCTCAGGAACACTCCGAAATCACACTTTCCAGCCCATAAGTGGAAAAGCATTGATTTTATATCTCAGGTAATGGATGATGCTGGCATTACATCCACGACAAAAATAAAAGTCAGAACTTTGACAAATGACATGAACATAAACTGTCTGATGTGCGAGACACCTTTTAAGACTAAATATTAGACTTAGCTATTCAACTGACTGATGAATTAAACTTAAGATCTATTGGAATTATTTCCAAATTCCTAAAGTAAAATGAAATCTTATTTGTGAAGTTGAGTTTTTAATTTAAACATCATATTATAATTCCAAAGCCAAAGATTGCACTGCAGGCTAATTCTTGCAGCCTTAAAACGAAATAAATGAATTTAAATTATTGTTATTGTATATCATGCAACGTCATTCTGTTTGGTGAATATCATCTTACAAGAACTAAAATAAAAAATATTAAGATACATTATTAATAATATTAATAACAACTTTAGGACGTGGAAAAAGAATCACTTTGACTGGAAAAACCCTCTTTGATCAACGCTTCTCAACATCACCACGTTCTGTCTGGCAAATATGTCAATATTTATTCATAAAACATTTGTCTAAAATAAAAGTCAATAACTTTTAAAAACCAAGAGCAAACTATAAATGACAGGAACGCATAAATGGCGCCTGCTCTCGAGTGTGACGTTGGTTCCTTGTATTTTTTCACATAAAATTAACAAACATGCCAAAGCGCACACCGCCCAGCGTCCCTGCGTATGTCGGTAAATGTCACCGACAACATTGTTTATGAGGGATTACTGAGGCCAAGCTTCTGGAAAACAACAATGACCCCAATATAGACACAGATACACATCACTGGTGTATAAACCCAGCGCTGATAATGCCAATCTAGAGTGAAATGCTCATTTTTACAGACACGCTCGTCTCAAAGCCTCATGTAATCTCTCTCACAGGAATTTCTGGGTTACTGGACCTACAAACACATTTCAACACATTCTGGCACTCCTTTTTCCCTCTCATTTGGTGTCCTCGGCCCAATTCTGAGAGCCTGATGTACGTTCTCCCCTCACATGGCAAATCCAGCAAGGGCTTGATGTGAAGACTCGGGCTGCAGCAGGTTCTGAAGAATATAAACAGCGTTTTTATTGTCCGGAGGGACGGGTGTGTGAAAGAGACGAGGGCCTTATCACAGCCCAGCAGCTCTGTAATTCGCCTCCGTGATACAGCACCAGAGCGGAGAACCTTACACGGCTGGCACAATCCAAAGACGGATTAGTTTTTCTGACATAAGCTTCCTGAAAAACTAATCAATCAGGCCATGCGGCATTATCAGAGGCATAAGATTAAAGCGTGGCTCCTAATCCGAGCACTGTAAATTTTTTGTAAATTCTCAACCGCTAGTTTTCCTCCAGTAAATAAATAATGAAATCAAAGCTAATTGCGTACAAAGAGAGCTGGACGACCTCGCGATAGGGAATTTACTGTGAATCATTATTCTGGCTTTAAATTTCCTCTCTATAAACCATTAAAAGTCTGCGTATGCAACCGTGCTGAGATTTCAGTCGAGGAAGAGTTTCAGATGAAAGAACTAGTGCAGACTCCTATCAAAACCACACATTTCTCAGCTTATCATTTTCTCAATCACTTGTATAATGAACATCTGGGTGCTGCTGGAGTTGGTTATATGGACATTGCACGCCACCTTCCTAAATGACTCATCATTTCAATCAACGAATCGGCGCTTTGTACAAGCTTGAGCACAGATTGATGGCTGTTATGTTTCTTATGCATGAACAAGGGTACAGCAGAACGGCGGGCGCTCTAAAGAAAGCGGCGCTCTGGAAGAAAAGGCCAACCGTGCTGAACTTTCTCAGCCGTGCAGAGAACGATCATTACACAAAGATGAGGAATGAAAGGAAATGTGTCTAAACAAAAGAGTCGTGGGGTTGTGCTCGAGTGGATTTAGTGCTGATCACATTGTTCTCCGTCCTGCTCTCAGAGGTTGACTGCAGCAGATGTCATGGAATGAATAGTTATAGTGTGTAGGCTCTGACCCTCTTATCTGTCCCCAGGGTGCAGCACAGATGCTGGGCTGCTTCTCCAGTAGTTGAATCACTTTGTGTGTGTATGTGTGTGTGTGTGTGTATAAGAGAGAGAGGGAGAGAGAGATACTGTAGAGACTCTAATCCATTGGGACGCTGCCTTTGGAGGATTGTACCAAAGTGGATGTCCTCTTAGACAGAAGCCATTCCCACAGGTACCGTTCCTCAAGAGTGCAATGGACAGCCAAAAATTAAAAAGTGATTATGTGCAAGGCTATGCTTCCTCATTAATTACAACTGACTGAAAATGATGTTTGTGCTTTTTTTGGACACTTAAAGTGATTTAGATCTCCAGTCAAGAGTTGTGTTTTTAATGTTAATGCTTTTTTCTTCATTAACACACATGACTAGACATTTATTTACAATAAAAAACAATAAATAATACACACTTTTGTTTTAGCCTATCACTATAAGCAGAAAATACTAAATACTTCCTACATTTACCCTCAACTGAGTTTACCTGGAATATTAATAATATTTTGCTTTATCTGTTGTCTATCCAAGCTTGAATCAGGTACAGCTATTTAAAAAAAAACTTCGAATATTTGACCTCATTTTAGGTAACATAAACAGCACTTAAAAAGCACAATGAAGGGCAAGGTCCTAATGAAATGTGCTATATAAATAGACTTGACTTGCCTTGCCTTGCCTAATAAATTCAGCATTCCTAAAATCTGACATGCATAACTTCATTTAGTTACCATTATTCTTTGCAGTGGCATGCACTATTTTAATGATTGCATAAATAAAATCAAGTCTCGGGTGAAACAAATAGCTCTGTCAGTCTGAAGTCATTAACAGTATGCTGTTGTCTGATGTCAGCATCTGATTTGTAATGTGAGAGAAATAAAAAGTTGGTAAATCTCTAATGGCATTCTGCCAGTTAAAATAAATACAAAACGCACATAAAACAACTGATTATGATATATTTAAAGCAGGTAGCTTTATTAAAATACTTTAGCTCTAGCATATTTTTGTACTCTGAATTTACTTGACTATTATAACTGCTTACATTGGCACATCTGCATTCATTTTCATATATTTGAAAACAGAAATGTTATCACTCACCTTGTGCAAACAAAACAGAAGCAAAACGGCTGAAAGAATCTGCATCTTGATCACAGAAATTTGTCTTTTGAGTCTTACTTCAGGTGGGAGACGCAAATATCCAGATCACAGGTTTTATAACAAGGTGCCATTGCTCTCAACTACCTAAAAAATAACACGAAAATAAATGCGTTTGACAGCAAATTATAGTCTGGAGATTTGATGACATCAGATTCCATAAAGCAAAGTGTTTGCTTACCCTTGGCCAAAGGTGTTGATCATGTTGAAAAGTGACGGTAAGCAGCGGGGTTTATGACGGCACAGCTGGAGAAGGTCCCACAGGCACCTGTGATGTTAATAAATGTGTTCGGGACAGGACATGCAGCTTTTAGAATAGCATTATATTGGAAAGTAGAGTCCGAGTGACTGTTCGATAGTTCGACGGAACGCGCCGAGTCCAGTCAGTGCGAAGAAGTGAAGCCGCGCTGCATCTTGCGTGATTGATGCGACTCCTCGCTCGCGCCGTCCGCCGTGTGTCTTCCTGTTTATGGCAGTTTGTTCTGATTAAAGTTTTACACAGCTCCCAAGTAGAGTCGATCTGTTACCAAAAGCTCAATATCTGAGTTTGTCCGCCTGTGGTTTGATTTGTGAGCGTCTATGTGTGGTGATGTGAATCCTTCTTTGAAGTGCTCTTCAGATTTAGCGCCTGTGAGGGACTCGCAACTGAGAGACGTAACTGATTAACCCATTAGACACGAGTCTGGGCTGTCTTGTATTTTTATGAGGTTTGGGTTTCATGGAGACACCATAACAAAATGACAGCCTGTGTATTTGCCTATGTGTCATTTATTTATTTTTACTATTATTTGTTTTGGGTTTTTGAAAGATTTCGAGTACGCTTGCGTGATTTGAGGTGACTAACAAAGTGGCGCCCTGCTCACATAAACTGTCCACAAAACAATTAATGTAACCTTGTTGTGTTCTTTAATAGGTTTATTATGTAATGAATATGTCACCGAAGGCTACATAAGCTTAATTAATAGCATTAAAAAAGTAGAGTAGAGAAAGGGAGTCAGACCTACGTTTAAACCCAAATAAAATAAAGTGCATAATAACTGCATAATACTGTATTTTCACACCTCACCGTAATATTGCACTTTCATTACATAAACGGCATGTGTGCTAATTGCAATAAAGACTATACGAGAAGTCCCACTTCAATGCAGCGAACACTCTACCTCTTCACATGGATAAATGTGACACTTGCGCCACCACGTGTTTACATTTCTGTATTAGCCTATTCGTAGCAGACATTTTAAAAGTGGGGGGGAACGGACGGCTGTATGAGATCATACATTCATATAGTTATTATTCACCTGTTTGTTAATGTTCTGTCTCTAAAAGTGAGGGGGACGGATCCCCCCATCCCCCCCGGTTGCTACGCCCCTGAGCCTATTATAGGCTATCATTATCTAAAGCAGGGGTGCCCAAACTTTTTCTTATGAAGGACCAAAAACCAAACTTGATTATTCCATTAAATTTGCTATGGGGATTTCCTAATTTATTTAACATATAAAAAATAACTAGAAAACATTGCTTTATGTTACTTAATGCAGTTTATATCTTTTAATTTTATAATGAACTTATAACAGTTAAAAATAATCTCATTTCTTACAGATGTCTTCTGCATATTCCACTATCCATCGAGTGACAGTATTTTTGTATTTTTAAAAAACTGTATCATGTAATTGAATGAAAGATTTAATTACACTTTGCTTTTTGTAGCTCATCAATAAAACAAACAAAGAAAAAAAAGGTTACGTTGAATTAGAAATTACAATCTCTGTTAAAGGCATTCGCTCCAATCCTTCCCATCATTCTCACTCTCTTCTCAGATGGGATGGTGGGCTAAAATAAAGGTTAGCATGGGCCAACTTTGGTCCGCGGACCATAGTTTGTGCATCTCTGATCTAAAGTATATAATACGCCTAACATAATCTAAAGCAACTGTTTTTTCACTTCATTAAAAAACATGTTCTGAACATAAGAAATGCTTTGTTGTTGTAGTTTTCAATCTTTTAGATGTCATGCATAAATCGGGAAACATGATTGCCCTCATGCAAGGTACCGCCATCCGAAAAGACGCCAGTTGCAAAAAGTTGCTTGTGTAAAAACCTCAAATATCCTATGAAAAACTAGTATAAACCTAAAAATACTATACATTTAAACTGTTCATATTTTAAACAAAACGTAGTTTCTGTTTATAGTTCCAAAATTATTTGAATAAAAGTTTTGTTTGTTTGTTTGTACCTTTCATACTAAGGTGTTAAAATGTTTGCTTGTTTGTAAATGTTTTTTAATTTTTATTTCTACTGACATATCTTTTTGTACCCCTCTGGGGGTCCCTGGACCTCAGCTTGACAAACTTGTTGTAGTTAGTCATGCATCATAACCATAAATCTACCGTGGTTTTTGCGACACTAACCATACACTTAAAACACCAATTAATGCAATGTTGGAAGAGCGAAAATTATGTATTTTTATAGTTATTGGGTTTAGTTAAGATATTATGTTTAGCCATGACATCTGCAGTAAAACCGTTAAGCATTACTCCAAAACAAAACTTCTCATTTAATAAAACAATAATGTTTTTTGCAAAATGTCCAATTATTTAACCAAAAATTAACAAGTGTGAAATGAATGTTTCCACATTTAATTAAGGCTACTTATTATTCAAAAGTAAAAACTGAATACTCAGCTTCTGAAACTGCAAATAAAGTAATGGTTAAAATAAAATTACACATCTCCAGTGAAATAATCAATCTTGATATTAAAAAAAAAATCTGAATAAGGTCCTATTTTTTGGTTTTCAAATAGGCTTGGTTACAGTTTAGTGTGATCAGAGCTTAATGCCTTTTGTGGCACAACCTTATTGCAAATTCCTTCAAAAGATTTGGGTCCCCATTGCTGTGCAAGCATGACTGAGCACATTCGAAAGTGTGCAGATGGTCAAAGTGATTTGAAAAACTTGAGAAGCAGGTAACAGGTAAATGAGCTCAGACTGGAACTGAGGGAAAGGTTTAGCAGGTTCTGTCAACTTGACTAATGGAGTCAAATCAGCTCAAAGTTCACTCTGTGCCTCAAAAAGGGGTCTTTCTTTGAAGACTTAATAATTAACATTTAATATATAGACAAGAGAATGCTTAATTACTCTGCATGCTTTGCAGAAAAATGTGATTTTCTTTTTATTATTATCATCATCATTATTATTATTATTATTATTATTATTAAAGCCTTTTGGTTTAACATTTCATTTAGTGTATCAAAATGTATACTTAGGATCAAAACATGAAATGCCAACACCCGTAAAGTCAACATGGCTTAAATCTTAGCAAGATCCATCATGTGTGGTCTAAGAACACCTTTCAAGTTAGATAAAAGTAGTATTAGGACGCTTTATTCTTTGTTTAAAAAATAACAAAAATCTGAGTTACATTGAAGTACTGAAAATAAGCTGATTCATGAATAAAATCATACTGTCAAGTTATATCTAATTGTACAATTTGTTTTCATCTCGCAAACGAATAATTATCATTAACCTCATGGTTGATAAATGCTCTTTGGGGGAAAAAAGTCAAAGTTCATCTATATGTAAATGGGCTTTATCTTTGTTGTTTCATAGCTAATGAGCCAAAAAGGCACCACACCCGTGTTGAAAGTACACCTTTTTACCACTTTTGCCTCACTTTTTACACTGCTATATTGCCAACGTTATCATAATTTATGATATATTTGTCAAACCTGGTTTTCTACCTCAACCAATATAAATCATTAATTCTCTACAGATATTTTCTTGATCTCCTGTTAAATTTCTTGTTTTCTATTATTCCTGCTCACACCCCAATATTCTCATGGCATAGTTGTTGTTGTTTGCCATGATAGATACACATGCTAAGAATTTAAACAGATACCACAACAGTGATGAGAAAAGAACAGCTATTTTTGCAATAGTTTTGTAATCTATCAAGTTGCATCAACAAAAACAAATGGGAATATTACATATGAAATATGATTGGGAAAAATTCATGCTTACATTTATGCTTTCATTTTTAGACAACACTTTACACTGATCTAACACAATAACCAGGATTTTGTTTTGACTAATTGTTTATTTTCATTTTCTCGAATAACGTAAAAATAAAATGAATGAATAACCCTCAGGCAGACGGTTCCACCCACCAGCCGACAGATCAGGCTGATGAACATTTAACACACCTCACACAAACTCTTTCCATACCCCTCACTGCATACAATTAAGATGTAGCATGCACTGCACTTTAACCAATCCTTAGTTAAAACAATATTGCCTACAATAATTTTCCATCAACAGTCAGACTATGTGTACACCTTCTTTTTATTTAAATTTTTTTGAGCGTGTGCTTGTCTATCCGTGCCTATCTGGGTGTTTTTCTTAATGCATTTATTGTCTTTCACATATTTGTTGTCTTCTACGTATTACTGTCAACATTACTAACTGTATAGGGTTTTGTATTGTTTTGTTTTTTGGAGCATGTTGTGGTATTTTGCACTGTCTGGAGCCAGCACCTAATCTTTTCACTCATTGTACACATGCTGCTGATGATGTGACGATAAAAGTGATTTGATTTGATCTGATTTGAATGCTCTAAATTATATTATCTGTATTTATTTTAAAATTGGGAAGAAAAAATTGGGAAGAACTAATTGCTATAGCCTGTACATTCAGATTATTTAAATGTTGGCAAGGATCCTGTAATCCTGGAAATGATTAGGCTAGTCACATTGAGTATAGGCTACTGTATGAACAAAATGAGTTGTCTCTTGCAGTTTTCTAGCAATTCTGCTAACTGGAACATGCAGTTATTTCTTCCATGTGGCATGTGGGAGTATTGTTTAAAGTGGTTCTGAAGAGGTGGAGCCGTAAAGCACACGCACTTTTACATGATCGTCGTGGACCTCTGGCATGTGTTTTTAAGTCATTCAAGGATTTTCCTTCTTTTGTAGAATTCATGTGAATTACCCAATATCGGGACCTGAGGGTGTGGTTTTTTTCACAGAGATTACATTTTTTGATGCCCTGCCTTCTTTTCTTTTTTCTTGCATTCACTTGTGGGATAAAAGCCTCTGCAGGAAAGTACAAATTCAGAAGTTCCTTGCAGAATTTCACAAAAAACAATTCTTGTCAATACTACCAGCTCATAAGCTTTATTTTTTTTTTTTTGGTAATTTTGAATGATAGAACTTTTAGAATGGCTGCTTCTGTGTTGGTTCTGTGTCTTTTCTGCCTAGTATCAGCAGAAGCTGGGAATTTACTGGTAATTCCAGCACTTGGCAGCCACTGGACTGGCATGAGACCTTTGGTGGAGGAGCTTGGCCGTAGAGGAAACCAGGTGGTGGTCGTATTCCCGGAGGAAAATGTGAACATGGCTCCAGCAAAGCACACCAAGACTCTGACATATCCAGTGCCCTACACCAAAGCTCAGATACAGGAGGGTACAGATGCAGCTATCAGTAAATTGTTTAGTGCAGATGTGTCTTCAGATGTGGCCAGGTTTCAGAGTTTCTTCATCACCATGGATATGCTTAAAGTTATCATTTCCCGAAATGCTGAGGGTTTGCTCCTCAACAAGGATTTGCTGAAAAAACTGCAAGACTACAACTTCGATGCCATTCTCACAGATCCATTTGAGACTGTTGGAGTTATTGCTGCAGAATATCTTTCAATTCCAGCTATTTATATGCAAACAAGCCATCCTTGTGGTGCTGACGCTCTTGCCAGTCAATGCCCAGCTCCACCGTCTTATGTTCCAAAAGGTTTAACTCACTTTACTAACCGCATGAATCTCTGGCAAAGAAGTGTAAACTTTGTAAGGACTCTTGTTCAGCCCGTGGCTTGCAGTCGCATGTTTGCTCGTGCAGATGAAATCGCCTCACAGGTGCTGCAGAAAAAAACATCAGTGATTGAGATCATGAGCCGTGCAGCTCTCTGGTTTATGCATTTTGACTTTGCCTTTGAATTTCCTCGTCCAGTGATGCCGAACATGGTCATTATTGGAGGAGTGGACAACAAGAAAGCAGAACCGTTGTCTCAAGTAAGTCTTTCTAATAGCTATCAATTCACAACACTACTTATTTTCTATCTAGTGTGATTTTGTTAAGATCTCTGTAATCCTCAGTTTTGTTGAACATTCTTAAACAGTATGTGCCTCCATAAATGCATCCCCCATTTCTCACTCAATGTATCATTTTAATTAATAAATTTAATCAAGTGAATCATTTTATTATTTATACAGTTTATGCTGTAAATGTGCAGTGGAGTACTGTGTGTTATTTGCTTTTCCTTGTGCAAATTCATTATAAAACTGATGCAGTTTTTTTAAATTTCCTAGAGAGGGAACTCTCATTATTGAGCTAGGCATAGTTTTACAAATTGTCTTGACTGGCATCTCATTTCTATGGTTTATTGCAAAATGAAAAACGGCATCTATATCTTTAATCTCATATTTTTGTTTGAGTTATTAGAGTTATAAGTTACTTTGAAGATTGAACTCAAATGCAGTCAATGAAGTTGTGGTTCATATTGATAAATGTGTCAGTGTCGCCACCATGTGTCTAAAAACTGTTCTTTCAAATAATACATACAATAACAAATTATAAAAATAAATAAATACAAAAATGTTATATATATATATATATATATATATATATATATATATATATATATATATATATATATATATATATACATATAATTTTTTTTAATTTATTTTTTTTAAACGTCTAGCCAGAAATAAACTTTATTTACTTATTAACTGCTGGCCTGTTTTGCTTCAAACAACTCAAACATGTCTAAAAAAAATTAACTCTGTAGACCTTGATAGCAGGTTAATGTGTCTTTTTAATTATCAGAGCTACAGGAAAGTATCCCTCCAGGAACAGGTTTGGATATTATTGAAAACTCTCAAAGCATGCGTCCATGATCAAAATGGGGCCTCCGGTGGACAGTAGCAGACTCACATGAGGTTATTAATTAGCAAATGATATAAATATTCTGAAAGTAAACTTTAGGTGAGCAGGTTACATTGTAACCGCGTGTTCTAACAACAAGCTATGTTATGAGATACGTAGTGATGAACAATTTGACTGTTTGCATCAGAAGCAACACAAAAGAAATTTAAATACAGCCATTCAGAAGCACAGAATATGCACTCACTCACGAAATGGTAAGCTTTATAATGTAATTAATACATATCAAACCTTAGTCCAATCACTATGTGTGGGTTTTGAGTCACAGTTCTAAAGTTTAATTTCAAATAGTTTATTTTATTTTCAATATCTGCTGCTGCTTTCAGTAGTATGGTAATAAATTTCATGTAAAATGGCTTTCAAAGTCACATTATTAGCATTTAACACTGAAGAAATCATTAAAATCATAAGAAATCATAAAAATCTATTTTATTTATTACTTCAAAACTGTTGAAGTCCAAAGCAGCTACACTGTAAACAAGTTGAGTTTACTTAGAAAACATGTGGAACTGATTGCCTCAAATTAAGAAGCAAATCAGTTCACCAACTTTGAGTAGATACAACTATTACTTTTTGTAGGTAACTTGTTTACTTGCATTGGTTATTAAACAACATGAGTACTGATAACTCAAAATGATAAGTTAAATATAGTTCAGTTAACTTACAAATTGTAGTTATGCTTTGTACACCTATCTTACAGCAAAGCCGTTTTCTCAACTAGCTTACTTGTTCAAATTACTAAACAAAAGCATGGAAACTGATTGCCTCGAATTTAAGAAGCAAATTAGTTTACCAACTTGTGGATACATATAACTATTTATTTGTGTAACTTGTTTACTTGTATTAGTTAATAGACAACACAGTACTAGTAACTCAGTGTGCCTTAAATTTCTCTTGAACTCAAAAATAATTTTGACCTATATGTTAGAGAGTTCCACATAAATGAGTTTGCATTTAAGTAACAATATTTAAGTAAACTTATGCTAATTACACAGTTGATGCAATTATAATGAGTGGAGTCAATTTACCATTCTTGATTTAGTTTTAATGCAAGTTAATTAAGCTCATCTATTACTCAAGGTGTAATGTAAAGGTGTAATGTGTAAATGTCACCTTCAACCTAAAAATAATCCAGTTCCATTTTTTGGAATTTTCACATAATCCAGCATCATTTATTTCAGCAAACGATACTTGTACAAAATCTAAAGACTACACATATAGCTGACCATGCATCAGTTATTCAAAGAAAGAAAAATGTTAAAGAAAAGTAGCAGTAACTGAAACAAAAGTACAGCAACTGTTCAACATTACAAAGGAAGCATAACTCTAGCCTTTTGGTCTTGACATAAAAATACAATATTTACAGAAATAGTCTTTATAGGACCTGGACCTTGTCTGACAGATTATTTGCATCTAGCCCCATAAACTGTTTTTAAAATACTTCAAAAAAGTACCTCAGGTTTTGTGAGAATTCAAGTTCAATGCGTAAATCATGACCAGGATTTAAAAAACAAACATGCATTTGCCACATTGTCAAAGTATTTAGATGCCTTTGATGATTCTAACATCACCTTCACAACGGTCTATAACATCTGTCTCGTCATATATGATGAGATGGTTTCTCTGGGTAGTAATGCACATCAAATCTAGGACTTCATCCTGTTCAACATCCTAAGAACAAAGGAAAAGACAAAACAAAAACTATTAACAATACAATTACACAATACAATAAAATTATTTAAGTACATCATTTCATAATTTAAAATAACAAGATAATATACAGTAAAGTTTGAAGAAAAATTATTTATGAAATTGTTCATTTGTCCATATCACCCTAATTTCAATATATTTCAATAGTATGTAGAATTCATTTTAAGTTATACTATTTTAGTATGTAGAGCTACCAAATAACAGTAATGGAAATAATAATATAACAACACATAATAGAATAGAATAGAATAGAATAGAATAGAATAGAATAGAATAGAATAGAAAGGATATACTTACAACTTTGAATGACAGCGTTAGGTATACCCCTCTCCTGTTTTTAAAATAAGAGTCCCAAGTTCATAGTAAAATAAATATAAGCCCAGTTAAACTTAAAAATACAGAGGGGAATTATCATTGCTGTACTCTAACTAAGAAAAGCCGCGGTCAATAAACTGCAGTGTGGAGCATGCATATTAATGTTCCAGTGTGTGGATCTTTACAGTCTGCTTTGTTCTTATTTGCCTGTTTTTCACATGGATTTTACACTCATAGAATTTACATGAGAAGAGGTGTTTGAGGCTCGCAGTATGCATGTCATTTTTCATGAACTGAACAGTTATTATTCAGCCATGCCAGGTATATAGATTTTTATTATGTGGAATCTTTATTAACATCCAATTTTTATATCTTTTAAATATGCTGCAGTCTTAGATTAGCATCTTTTCAAAAAAAAAAAAAAAAAGACCATTTTTAGTGTTTGATTTATGATTTATTTTAAAACTAAGGCTGTGGTTCACTGCTAAATGAATACTGTAATCATTTCAGACTCAACTTTTGATTGGTTATTGTAACTCTACTTTTAGTATAAAAGGCTGTGCCAGGGACTTCAATGTTAGAAGTGCTTGGAGACTTTCAAGAGAGTCATCTTACCAGTATCAGTTCATTTGCTTATGATATTTAGTAGAGGATTAGTAGATTAGAATTGCTGCTTTTGTGTTGCCCTTGTATCTTTTCTGCCTGGGATCAGCAGAGGCTGGGAAGATTTTAGTAGTTCCTTCAGATGGCAGCCACTGGATGGGTATGAAGCCTTTGGTGGAGGAGCTTGGCCGTAGAGGAAACCAGGTGGTGGTCGTCATCCCAGAAGCAAGTCTGAGTATGGGTCCGTCTCAGCACACCACAACTCTGACTTATCCTGTGCCCTACACCAAAGCTCAAATACAGGAGATTGTGAAAGCCGGTGTTACAACTCTGATCAGTACTCATGTATCTACAGATCTGGCCAGGTTTCAGAGTTTCATCAACAGAATGGATCTGCTCAGTAATATTGTCATCCGTAGTGTTGAGGGTTTACTCTCCAACAAGAACTTGATGAAGAAACTACAAGACTATAACTTTGATGTCATTCTCACAGATCCATTTGAGCTTGTTGGAGTTTTTGCTGCAGAATATCTCTCAGTTCCTGCCATTTACATACAAACAAGTCATCCTTGTGGTGCTGACGTTCTTGCCAGTCAATGCCCAGCTCCACCGTCTTATGTTCCAAAAGGTCTGACTCACTTTTCTGACCGCATGAATCTCTGGCAAAGAAGTGTAAACTTTGTTAGAACTTTTTTTCAGCCCGTGGCCTGCAGACGCATGTTTGCTCGAGCAGATAAAATCGCTTCACGTGTTCTTCAGAGAAAAACATCTATAATGGAGATCATGAGCCGTGCAGCTCTCTGGTTTGTGCATTCTGACTTTGCTTTAAAATTTCCTCATCCATTAATGCCCAACATGATAATAATTGGAGGAATGGACAACAGGAAAGCAAAACCATTGTCACAAGTAAGTCATCAAATATTAAAGCTATTTGCTGTTAAAATAAAAATCACACCAAAAAGGCCCTTTTCATGTATAATCACACTTATAAATGAATCTGCAAAGAAAGCTCAGTTTCCTGTTCTTAGCTGACAGGAGTGGCACCCGGTGTGGTCTTCTGCTGCTGTAGCTTATCCGCCTGGGCTACAGCAGCAGATGTTCGACATGTTGCATTTGTGCTCACAGAACTGCCTCCCACTGGATTTTTTTTTTTCGAACCATTTTCTGTAAACCCTAGAGATGGTTGTGTGTAAAAATCCCAGTAGATCAGCAGTTTCTGAAATACTCAGAGCAGCCCATCTGGCACCACCAACCATGTCACATTCAAAGTCACTTAAATCACCTTTCTTCCCCATTGATGCTCGGTTTGAACTGCAGCCAATCATCTTGACCATGTCTACATGCCTAAATGCAACGAGTTGCAACTATGTGATTGGCTGATAAGAAATTTGCATTAACGAACAGTTTGAAAAGTGTACCTTATAAAGTGGCCGGTGTGTGTGTGTGTGTGTGTGTGTGTGTGTGTGTGTTTTGTTGGGTTGTTTGTTTGTTTGTTTGTTTGTTTTTTGTCTGATCATTTTCTTCAGCAATGTCTCATTCCAGAACATTTGTCTTGAAGTTCCTACAGAGGCTAGTCTCAGTGTTGGAAACTATTAGCCATGCATGGATTTTTTTGAACTGTTAGTTAAACGCATATCTTTGCCAGTCATGTCAAACGTCAAAACTGTATTCAAGATTAACTGTGAAAACTGTTTCTGTCTCTGTAAGCAGATTTAAGTGATAGGTTAGTGCAGGGAGCACTTGAAGGCAGGGTGTTTGAAACGCATATTTTAGATTTAAAAATAAATGTTTAAAAGAGCACAGTTTACATTAGTGAACATTTAATACAGTTCTTTAGATTAGATATTAAAATCCTAGAGTCTGTACTCCAATCAGGAAACACTTCAGCCAATAAACTGCAGTCTGGAGCTCGCAATGTGCATTATAACTGCCTGTTTTGTTCTGATTTGCCTGTTTTTCAAATGGATTTTACACTTAGCATTTACAAGAGAAAAGGATTTTGAGGCTCACTGTATCCATGTTATTTTCATGTAATGAACTCATTATTCAGCTATGTCTACGTAGATTTTCATTTTGTGCAACATTTAACACTGTCCCATTATAATATATTTTAAATATGCTGCAGTCTTAGATTAGCATCTTCTCCAAAAAAAAAAAAAGAAAAAAAGAATTTTCGATATTTGGTGTCGTACAGTTAAATTTATGGATATTTAAGTTTATAAATTCTATTGCATCATATCGGAAATGATTTTATGGCATGTAATTGTTTTTAATTGATATCATCATTTATGTGTGATTGTATTGACAATTATGTTGTTTATGTACAATACAAGTCAAAGGTTTTGGAATTAGTAAGATTTTAATGTTTTAAAATAAGCTAATTCCGTAACCCTTTTTAGTAACTACACACTATGAATCATTTATTAAGCATTAGTAAATAGTTAATTTATTATCTGTAAAGCATTAACTCTACATTAACAGATGTTAGTAAGTGGTTTATAAGAACAGCTACAAATTCTGTATTCTTGTCATATAAGCATATAATGTGCTTAATTATTGTATTTTCATACTTTGTTAATTATTATTTTTTTATTACAAAATTAAGTATCGCATCATTTACAAACCAGTTATTTGAGAGAAGTTGCTGGTTTTTAAAGATTATTCAGAATGCTCAAGTAAATGATTAATAAACTATTCAAATCAACATTTATACATCTTATTATTCAGGTATAGATTAATAGTTAATGTGTATTTTAATAAATGCTTTATTAACTCAACTTCATCAATTTTTTTAATTAATCTAAAGTGAGCACTATTTATGCTTTATAAATCCCTTATAAATGTTTAGTTCTATTCTAAATAGAAAAAAGAAAATAAATGACTTTATTAATTTCTATTAATTTCAAGATACACAAATTCAATTCAATTCACCTTTATTTGTATAGCGCTTTTACAATGTAGATTGTGTCAAAGCAGCTTCACATAAAAGATCACAGTAAATTGGAACAGTGTAGTTCAGTTTTTAGTGTTTAAGTTCAGTTCAGTTTAGTTCAGTTCAGTGTGGTTTAATAATCACTACTGAGAGTCCAAATATTGAAGAGCAAATCCAACGATGCTCAGCTCTACAGATCCCGAACCATGCAAGCCAGTGGCGACAGCGGAGAGGGAAAAAAAACTTCACAAATTGGCGAAAGTGAAGAAAAAAAAAACTTAAGAGAAACCAGGCTCAAAATGAATCGGTATCAAATGAAAAATAAATCTTTGCAATCTTAACTAAAATAAAACTACTGTACAGTTTAAACATTGTTAAATAATATTAAAATGTTGCATCTCTTATATTTTAAATTATTAAATTGTTTTGTCCAGTTTTATGTTATATTTTGTCACTCCTGTTATTCGGCAATGTTTATAGAAACTTTAAAATAATGTTACTTTTTAGATAAGATTGCAAAGATGTATTGTTCATTAGATACTAAGCTTTTAATTGTCATTTATTAGAGATTTATAAAGCATAAATAGTCCTCACTTTAGATTAGGTCACAAAACTGGATGAAGTTGAGTTAATAAAGCAATTAATAACATACAAATTAACTATTAGTATATGCCTGAACAGTAATATATAAATGTTGATTTAAATAGTTTATTAATCCTCTACTAACTCATTTTGAATGATTTTAAAAACCTCCAACTACTCTTAAACACAAATGATTTGTAAATAATGCAATACTTCATTTAGTTATGAAAATTTAATCAGTAACAAAGTATGAAAGAACAATTATTAAGCACATTTAAATGTGCTTGTAAGTCAAGAATACAGCATTTGCACCTGCAGTTATAAACGGCTAACTAATGTCTATTAATGCTGAGTTAAAGCTTAATTCATTATTTGTTAACTATTTGCTAATGCTTAACACATGATTTATAGTATAAAGTGTTACTGCTTATTCTGCTCACAAAAGCTGCATTTAATAAAAAAATACTGAAAACTGTGAAATTGTGAAATATCATTAGTTTTATATAACCTACATACTTGTGAAATTATCAAAGATCATAGCATGTATATTGCTACTCTGATGATTTAAAGGGCTTTTTTATTCTAAATTGTAAGTTGATTTGGATAAAAGTGTCTGCAAAATGATTAATGTAAATTAATTTTATCGTTAAAAATGGAGATAATTACGGAGGTGTATCCGTATTTGTGATGAACATTCTTATACAGTATGTGCCTTTATAAACACATTTCTCTCTCAATATACCATTGTTATTAATGCTTTTAATCATGCAGGGTATTTTATTATTTAAGTCATTTTAATCTGTTCAGCTGTTATCTGAATGCTCTAACAGTGGAATATACTATTTGCTTTTCCATGTTCAAATGCATTCTAATACATTTCTCTTAGATGCAGTTCTCTTAAAAGTTCCTAGAGAGGGAACTCTGTGTATTAGATTTGAGCTAGGCGTAGTTTTACATCATTTCCTTGACTTGAATTTCAATGTCTTTAGCAGGAAGGTTAATATAAAGCAGGGGTGCCCAAACTTTTTCTTATGAAGGGCAAAAACCAAACTTAATTAAGGCTAGTGGGCCGAAGGTAAATATAGTTGGCATTGGTAATTTCCTAATTTATTTAATAATATATTTTTTTAAATGACTAGAAAGCAATTAACTAATAAATAAATTACATTAATAATTTAATAATACAACATAATTGTTTTTACAATTTATAATTAACTTATTACAGTAAAAACAAAAACAATCTCATTTATGACAGAACACTAGTGAACACTTACTGTACACTAGTTTTTGCCTTAATTTGCTTCTGTCGTCTATCTATCTAGTGACAGTATTTACATTTTAAAAAATAAGATTTGTTTACTACATTTAATTGAAGCATAAAATTTAGTTTGCTTTTTTGTAGCTCAGAAATAAACAAACAACCAAAAAAGTTTATGTTAGATGGGATGGTGGGCCAAATGAAAGGTTACAATGGACCAACTTTGGCCCGCGGGCCCTACTTTGGGCATCTCTGTTATAAAACAACCCTTTGTTATTATTTTCTCAGTGTCCTGGCTAAGTAGATCTAAGCAGATGTTAAACATGCTTATATTTCTTAAGTTTTATTAAATACAATTCATTTATTGATGCTTTAATCCTGTTACTTAAACAGTTTAGCAGTTCAACAACTGAATTTTACCTCCTATCCAACTACTATACTGCTGAAACTACAGTCTTCTATTATTTATTTTTTTACCTGTTTACCTATTGCTGCAACCAAGAAATATCAGATACAAATGTATGTTCATAAAAATGATTAAGATCACTATATTTAATTTGAGTAAATTTGCAACATCATGTGTGTTGCTCACAGAGCATTGAAAGGTTGTGCCTTTTGTCAGAACACTGTGATTCAGAAGACTTTGTGTAGTCTGATTCCCTACTCCAGTGCAGCCATGTCAGAATGCTTGGTAAAAATGTTGATGCATTTATTTGTTCAGTGGAGTTGACTTAAGGACTCAAAAAGCTCAAAGTCTAACCCCTTTCTGGAAGTTTTTTTTAATAGTTTTATGAACACTTGTAAATAAAAAAAAACACACACTCAACTTTATATATCAGTCATGCAGACTAAGGATGAACATTTTGGTGAAGAAAAAAAGGAAATTTTTTAAAGGTTAAAATCTTTCAAATCTGAAAAGGGTTTAAAATATGTAGACATCTTATGTATGCAGAACTCACACTCTGTCTGACACACTCAGTTTGTCTCATAATTCATTGTCCGCATGCATGGTACCAAGCATATGTAGTTTCAGCATGCATACTGTAGCATCAAACTTTCAAGACTTACATGCCATGGTTTTATTGATTTATAAGGGTTTTTTTTTTTTTATTTCTCTGAAACTAAGGCCATGGTTTACTGCTAAATGAAGACTGTAATCATTTCAGAATCAACCTTTGATTGGTTGTTGAAACTCCCCTTTTACTTTAAAAGTCTGTGCCAGAAACTGCAAATCTACAAGTGCTTGCAGACTTTCAAAACAGTCATCTTACATGTACTACCAGTATATTTGCTTATGTTATTTGGTACAGGATTAGATACAATAGGTTAGAATGGCTGCTTTTGTGTTGCTCTTCTGTCTTTTCTGCCTGGCATCAGCAGAGGCTGGGAAGATTTTAGTAGTTCCTTCAGATGGCAGCCACTGGACGGGTATGAAGCCTTTGGTGGAGGAGCTTGGCCGTAGAGGAAACCAGGTGGTGGTTGTCATCCCAGAAGCAAGTCTGAGTATGGGTCCGTCTCAGCACACCACAACTCTGACTTATCCTGTGCCCTACACTAAAGCTCAGATACAGGAGATTGTGAAAGCCGGTGTTACGACTCTGATAAGTACTCATGTATCTACAGATCTGGCCAGGTTTCAGAGTTTCATCAACAGAATGGATTCGCTTAGTAATATTATAATCCGTAGTGCTGAGGGTTTACTCTCCAACAAGAACTTGATGAAGAAACTGCAAGACTATAACTTTGATGTCATTCTCACAGATCCATTTGAGCTTGTTGGAGTTTTTGCTGCAGAATATCTCTCAGTTCCTGCCATTTACATACAAACAAGTCATCCTTGTAACGTTGACGTTCTTGCCAGTCAATGCCCAGCTCCACCATCTTATGTTCCACATATTTTAACTCACTTTTCTGACCGCATGAATCTCTGGCAAAGAAGTGTAAACTTTGTAAGGACTCTTGTTCAGCCCGTGGCCTGCAGACGGTTGTTCGCTCGTGCAGATGAAATCGCTTCACGTGTTCTTCAGAGAAAAACATCTATAATGGAGATCATGAGCCGTGCAGCTCTCTGGTTTGTGCATTCTGATTTTGCTTTGGAATTCCCTCACCCATTAATGCCCAACATGATCATAGTTGGAGGAATGGACAACAGGAAAGCAGAACCTTTGTCAAAGGTAAGTCTACTAACAGCTGTTGTATCAAAACAGTTATTGGTAAACCAGCACTGTTTCTGTGATTCCCATCAAATATTAAGGGTATTTGCTATTGAAATGAAAATCACATCAAAAATAGCCTGTATAAACACACTCATAAATCAAACAGTTTTGGAACTATTTTGAGTAATTTGTTAAAATGGCACCTTCCACTGTGATCAAGTAGTTCGTGGGTCAAGATGTTGGTGGGAGCGGGACCCCAGTGAGCATTTTTATGTCTGTAAATAAATAAATGTAAAAAAAATATATATATATATATATATATATATATATATATATATATATATATATATATATATATATATATATATATATATATATATAATTCTCTAGTTTTATAATACAAATTCTATGAACTAGTTATTTGGGTTTTGTGTACAGGGGAAAAGGAGTAATACCTCCACTCCATCATCACAAACCTAATTCTGTCTTCACACTCTTGGTGTCACTGTATCTAATTTAAACCTCCCAGACTACAACTTTGATGATGCCATTCTTACATATCCATTTGATGCCTAGCTCTACCATCTTATGTTCCACGTGTTTTAACTCACTTTACTGACCGCAAAAATCTCTGGCAAACTGTAAAATTTGTAAGCACTCTAAATCAGGCCATGGGCTGCATACACATCTGCTCGTGCAGATGAAGTCACCTCAGAGATACTAAAGAAAAAAACATTTAGCAGCACATGAGCAGTAGGCTACACAAGAAAAGTGCATTCTCATTTTTGTTGAACTTTCCTTTACAGTATACCTCCATAAATGCTTTACCTATTTCTTACTCAATGTAAATTTTATAATTAATAATTTACAGACAATAAACAGGCCCTGGCTTTTAGACTTACTGCTGGTAACAGTCTGGATGATCCTTCTTTAGTCCAGAGCCTGTGGCATCCATTTTTCCCAAACAAATACCTAAAATACTGATTCATCTTACCATAGTATACGTTTTCACTGTGTGATGGTCCATCCCAGTTGCCTCTGATCAGAGAAGTCGATGGTGCTTCTGAACTGTTAACATAGTACAGTTTTAACTGGAATTTGTGGATGGAACTACGTATTGTGGTACTTGACAAAGGTTTGCCAAAGTAGTCCTGAGTCCATGTGGTGATATCACTTATCCCCTTAAAGCCCAAGGTGTTTTGTAACATGCATTTTTTTATTTCTCTTCGCTATTTGGGCTTATTGGAACCTAATTCGAATAAAAATTCTATCTTTGGATCAGATGTACTTTTAGAGAAAAATTATGTCCATATATGTAGACTTGTGGTCCAGATTTATATGAAACACTTTTTCTTGAATTTTTTTTTCAATGCATATTTATCATGGAATTTTTGTTTTTACTTGCTGTAACATGGGGAGTGACAGAGACAACTGAGGTTTAGGATCCACGTGCAGGTTTATTCAAACTCAGGGAGGCAATGGTCAACACAGGTGCAAACAGATGTATGAAGGCAGTCCAGAATCGTAATCAAACACAGGCGAGAGGTCGGAAGGCAGGCGGCAGACAAGGATAACTAGGTAAACAAGGCTAGGGTAAACACACGGAAAACCAAGACTAAGGAAACGCGTTGTAATGTCACTTTACAGTAAAACAAGACTCGGCAATGGAAGTGAGAGTGTGTGCTGTATAAATAGTGTGTGTAATCAGTCTTTGACAATCCTCAGCTGGTGCAAGTGTAATCAGTCAAAATGAGGAAGCATGTGTGTTTGTGAACGGAGTGCATGTATGAAAATGTAGTCCATGAATGGCGGATTTGTAGTCCATAGATTATTGTGAAGGTGAGTGCTTACCAGCGACCTCCGGTGGTTAGAGATCGCTGGTAATCATGACACTTGCTTTGACTATCAGAGAGTAAAAACAAAATTTTCCCCATTTTGGACAGTTAAAGAGGGTTTGAGAAATTTCATTTACCGCAAAACCAGATGACACTATGTCTGTAACAAAATATAAAGCATTCACTGTACTTTAAATAGCCACGCAAGAGCTAAAATGTGCTCTCCATGCATGTGGACACTCAAGCCCTAGCAGGTTATGGCCCGTTTCCACTGAGTGGTACGGTACGGTTCGGTTTGGTTTGGTATGCTTTTGTGGCCGTTTCCACTGTCAAAAAGCGTACCGAACCGAACCGTACCGTACCACTTTTTCGGCACCCTTTCGAAAGGGTACGAAAGACGAGAAAGGGTACCAAAAGGCGGAGCTAGACGTGCAACTGAACGCTATTGGTTTACAGAGATACGTCATTCGCCTACGCAACAAGCCAGAATGAAAACAAAAAACCCGCCATGTTTGAAATACACAGCCGACGAGCCGAGACAATACAGCGGAATGATTTATACATATAATAACGAGCCATGGTCGACCTGGGCTCAAACAAACCTTGTCGTCGTCTTGATAAACAGCCACAAAGGCAAGAAGAAGAGCAGATTTACCCTGAGCCCCGTAGTTTTTTACGAGGCAGTCTGAGGCGCGAGCGGTTTCGCTTTCTTGCTAGCGTTCGCGCGCGTCTCTAACATTATATCTGAAATAACAAACTTCTTGAGCTGATGATAATTACCTGCGCTTGATTATTGATGTGCTTTTAAAACCCGATCCTGTCAGACACTGACAAACGCGAGAGTGAAGCGTGAAGAAACAAAGGAGAAGCCGGAAAAAAAGGAGCACATTATTTTTTCAGCAAACATGAACAAAATGCCATGTATAACTAACTTATTATCTTCACATTTTGGACTATTATGAACTCAGATTGACGGAATTACTGACTAACAGAGGCTACGTGTGCTGCGGAAGATTACAGACACAGATGAGAGGTTTTCACTGACTAGGCTATAATTTGTATTGTTTTGAACCTAAATACGGACGAAAATGTCTGCTGTGTGTATTTCTTCTGTAGTTGGTAACATTTCGGAGACTGTAAGGGGCTGTATGCGTCTATATATGTTCATTTATTTAGTTATTTAATATAATTACAGACGTTACAGTAGGCTGTTTCGCACTATCATTGATCTGCAGTTATAATCAACTCATGTTCATAGAAAAATTACTAATAAACATTTCTACACAAGTATTTATGTGTATGAAGCATCTGTTTTGTGAGAAGTGCTTCTCATATGATATGAAAGTGACCTGTACAGCTTTATTGTAGACATTTCCTCGAGTGAGAATGACGTCGACTGAAACTGTCTGTCATACACCACGCCCACCAAAAGGGTACCCTTGTTAGTGGAAACGCAAGCCTGATAAAGGTGACCCGTACCAAACCGAACCAAACCGTACCGTACCGGTCAGTGGAAACGAGCCATTATAGAAGAATGAGGTTTCTTGGTGCAGTGACACCAGAGCGATCAGAGTTCACAATAGTTCAGCTTAGGCTTGCTTCTTTGTTCTTTACGCACTGAAATTCCTCCATATTCCTTAAATCTTTTAATTATGTTATGCACCATTAAAGAAGAAATATCCAAATGCCTATCTTTCTTTGAGGAACATTGTTTTTAAACGTTTCAACAATTTTCTCACGAATCTCTCTGGCAAACTGGCGATCCTTGGCCCATCTTTGCTCCTTAAGTACTGGACTTTTCTTGAATGGTGTTTTTATACCAAATCATAATTACAATCACCTGTTGACATCACCTGTTTCCAAATCACATCATCATTTAACCAGTTTGCCTGATTACTAGCCCTAAACTGCTCCTGTCCCAACCTTTTTGGAATGTGTTGCAGGTCTGAATGAAAGGAAATGCAATCGACCAGACAAAACATGAAATCTTTTGTTCATATTGTCTGCAATGAAATACAAGTCAAAGTAAACTTGTAAATCACTACTTTCTTTTTTTATTTGCGTGTTCTATACTGTCCCATCTTTTTCTGACTGGGGTTGTAGTATTTATAACTTTTAATCAGTTGAGTTCAGAATGTTCTAACTTTGCAGTGGAGTACAGTGTGTCATTTGCTTTTCCATGCGCAAAATGTGTTCTAAAACTGCTGCAGTTCCCTTAAAGTTCCTAGAGAGGGAACTATCATTATTAGTTTTGAGCTAGGCATAGTTTTACATCATTTTCCTTGACTGGCATCTTAATTTATAGTTTGTAGTGCAAAAACAGCTTTTATGTCTTTAATCTCTTATTTTTGCTTGAGTTTACTATTCTTTTCAAGCTCATTGTTTAGTCTTTGTTGAAGAATTTTTGCAGAAAAAACACTCTCTGTGTTACTGAGTTATATTAAAATACTCTAAGCATTGAAACACAAATGCAGTGAATGAAGTTCAAAGAACTTCAAAAGTGAAGTTTTTAAAAAAACATATTTTAAAGTAAATATATCCAGCAAGAAAACCACTGTCCTGTCCTGTTTTGTTCCAACCAGTTTAAACACACTTTGTTAGTCTGCAGACCTTGCTTGCATGTGTATTCATGTTTACTTTGGATCAGAGGTAAAGTCTGCAGAAAACAGCGCTACAGGAACAAATATGGACATCCCTATTACAAAGCAAGCACTTTATTGTCATTCTTTTCTCAGTGTCATAGCTAAGTGTCTAGTTAAATATGCTTACACTTCTTAACTTTTACTATACTGCTTTATTATTTTTTAATTATTACTTATTGCTACGAGAATACATGTTGTGTGAATATAATCAAGAAATCTTTTTAGAATTTCTTGTAGCATATTTTTCCAGCGTTGTCAGAGTATGAAAAGATCAGATAACCAAAATCTAAAATAGTTCAGACATTTTAGATTCCACACTCCAGTGCAGTCGTGACCGTTCACACACTGTAAGATATAATATGTAAGCTAGAGTGCAAACTAGTGTACTTTGTAAAAAAAAAATGTCGACGTGCTTGGTTGATAATTTGTTAAGTTGACTAAAGGACTCAAAAGAGCTCAAAGTCTACCCTCTGTCTGAAAAGGTTTATAATTAGACATGGGAAAAATCTTTAATTTTAAAATAAATATTTACATTACATTGCAATAGATGAATTACAATTACCATAAAGTGCTTCTATTAGCTTACATTTAGCAAATTATGATACTCTCTCTTGAATCTCTCTTGAATGATTCACCGCAAATAGTTGTCACATTATTTTAGTGTAACTTAAGAAGTTTATTAAATGAAATATCCAGCAGCTTGATTGATTTATGAGAGTTGGATTCTTTTCTTTCTCTGACATGAAGGCTGTGCCTCACTGATGAAGAATGGAGATTGTAATCTTTTCAGGCTCAACCTTTGGTTAGTTGTTGAAACTCCCCTTTTAGTATAAAAGCTTGTGCCAGAAACTGCAAGTGTATAAGTGCTTGCAGACACAAAGCAGTCCTTTTTTCTTTGGGATTGTTAAATGGCTGCTTCTGTATTGCTCTTCTGTCTTTTCTGCCTGGCATCAGCAGAGGCTGGGAAGATTTTAATAGTTCCTTCAGATGGCAGCCACTGGATGGGTATGAAGCCTTTGGTGGAGGAGCTTGGCCGTAGAGGAAACCAGGTGGTGGTCGTCATCCCAGAAGCAAGTCTGAGTATGGGTCCGTCTCAGCACACCACAACTCTGACTTATCCTGTGCCCTACACCAAAGCTCAGATACAGGAGCATATCAGTGCTAGTGTTGCTAATTTGATAAGTACTCATGTATCTACAGATCTTGCCAGGTTTCAGAGTTTCGTTAACACCATGGATCTGCTTAGTAATCTTATAACACGTAACGTTGAGGGTTTGCTCTTCAACAAGGACTTGATGAAGAAACTGCAAGACTATAACTTTGATGTCATTCTCACAGATCCATTTGAGACCGTCGGAGTCATTGCTGCAGAATATCTCTCAATTCCAACCATTTACATTCAAACAAGTCATCCTTGTGGGGTTGACGCTCTTGCCAGTCAATGCCCAGCTCCACCGTCTTATGTTCCACAACGTTTAACTCACTTTTCTGACCGCATGAATCTCTGGCAAAGAAGTGTAAACTTTGTAAGGACTCTTGTTCAGCCCGTGGCCTGCAGACGGATGTTCGCTCGTGCAGATGAAATCGCTTCACGTGTTCTTCAGAGAAAAACATCTATAATGGAGATCATGAGCCATGCAGCTCTCTGGTTTGTGCATTCTGATTTTGCTTTGGAATTCCCTCATCCATTAATGCCCAACATGATCATAGTCGGAGGATTGGACAACAGGAAATCAGAACCTTTGTCACAGGTATGTCTTCAGCTGTTGTTTCGCCATGGCTATTGATAAACCTTTCTCCCTTTAAATATAAAGAATATTTGCTGTTGAAATGAAAAGCACATCTAAAAGAGTCGTTTTATGTATAGACACACTAAAATATGCAACTGAACAAAAAGCTTGTAGTAGGTTTATTCGTGATTATCACCCAGCAGTGTTGGAAATCTTTTTATCCAGTGCGATCAAGTAGTTGTTGGATCAGTTTCTTGCGGGTAGGGACATCAGTAAGACTTTTCGTAGGTCTGCGAAAAAAATAGAGCTAAAACTTGTTCTTGGAATTTTGTCACTCTTTTATCACTACAAAACTCTACGAACCAGTTCTTTATTTACAGAGTGTTCTAGAGTGGCATGTTTGATGAAATATGCATTGAAATAAGCAGCATCACAAACCTAATTTTATTATCACACTTCAACATCACTAATGTTTTTCATTTTTAAAAATTGGTTTGGTGCCGTTTTCACAAACAGTTGGTACATTTTTTAAACTATTAAATAAGTATTTTTATCACTAACAGATCATAAAAACAAAAAAAGAAAGAAAACATTTCACAATATATTCAATTGTGTTAATATTATTTACATATTAATTCACAGTAGCTTTCATTCACAGTAACTGCATTTCTTAAAGCGAATACTATCAAACTTTGCATCACTTATCCATCAGTTTAATACGTTTGTCTACATTTAATTCAACCGATCTTAATGTTTAATCAGTGAACCATTTATTTTGTCCATACATTTTCAACTTGTCTTGATAGTTGATCATTTTAAGTTAGAAATTGCTGCAAGGGCTTTCAATCAAGAAACACTAATTACTACAGTAAATAGTTTTTTGCTTGCATATGTAAATGACTTGATAAGATCTTTGATCACATTGTCATATTGTATAAAATATTTTTAACATAGTTTTTTTTTTCAGTTTGTCTTAACATAAGTGTAACATTTGCTGAAATGTCTGTGTACAGATTTATATTACAGTAGTATTTATACAGCTCTGTGGGCAATATGAAACCTGTACCCTTGAATTGTTTGCTGTGAACTGATTGTTAAAATTACCATGGACCAAATTTTAAAAAGATCTTACTGTTGTGTTTTGGTAATTAAACCAAATGTTCACAATACATATCACAATGATCTTGCGTTTTGAAACAATGATTATGTGGAATGAAAATATGTGCAGCTACAATGAAATCATGACATCTGGTTTAGTTTTTACTAAGAGATTTGAAAATATACATTTTACCAATAGTAGCAAACTAATTTAAAAATGGTATAACATCCAATTTTATTATTATTTTTATTATTATTATTATTATTATTATTATTATTATTATTATTATCATTATTTGTAACTGTTATTAATAACATTTAAAACCATTTTTTGGTCAAATGTATTTTAGAAGCAGTGTCCTTTTCTAGAGCTGATGTATTTGCAAAGAGATTCCTACAGAGGGCAGTCTCATTGTTAGAAACCAAGCCATGCATAGTGCTGGACTGATTGGTATTGCACACCTTTGTCAGTTATTATGCAGAAATCATCACAATTAGCAGTCAAAACTGCATCTACCTCTTGTAGCACACATGTAGGTAACAAGCCAGTATTTGAAGTGTGTGTGTGTGTGTGTGTGTGTGTGTGTGTGTGTGTGTGTGTGTGTGTGCGTGTGTGCGTGTGTGTGTGTGTGTGTGTGTTTTGTAATGAAACCATAAACAATCCATTCTTATTTTCACAAAGAACATTTCTGTGAATGTACCATTTTTTTTTAGTGTGAAGGACATTTTAAAATATGAACATATTAAGGACATTGTAGCATATATGTTAAAGCATTCTTTATGGAGCCTACCATGCCAATAAAGAATCATCATTACTATATTAAACAAGTATTTCTAAAATAAATAATAAGTGTTTGAAAATGCACGTTTTACATTAGTTCTGTATCATTCCTCCTGACCACCAGAGACAGTGTTTACACAGTGAATAATCGCAGTGCCAGCTGGATAGGTCGAGGAACAAAATACCAACAAAGTCACATGGTGACGCGAACTGAGCTGAGGGATATAGTCCACTACAGCTCTGCGCCCTGCCTCTTTTTGCTTCTCGCCTTTGGATTTGGTCATTGAATTATTTTTGTCGTCAAGTGCAGCTCTTTGGTAGGAGCAGTGATGATTTTTTGACATCTACGGACTACGGTTGGTTTTCCTTTGCGCAATTACCGATCTAGAATCGTTCACTTCAATATATCATGGACTGCGGTTAAGTTTTTCGTCATTATCTTACATTTGGCTGTAATATATAAGTGTCAATTGCCTCGCGGTATTATCCAGGGGTTAGACGCTGTATTTTTGTAAGCATCTGAGTTATAAGCATATATCTCACGGTACTATCCAGAGTTTGAACACTGTGACACTGTCACTTTTATGTCCGAGTGGTATGCACCTCATGGTACTATCCGGAGGTTTTATACCGAACTGCGGTTAGTGTTTATGTGACAATTACCTCGCGGTGCTATCCAGAGGCTACTTTTTCTACCACTACAAAAACTCTGTGTTTTTTCATGGCTGTTATTGGGCATATGCTCCACTCTGTTCAGTGGTCCTAACCGTGGACAATTATCAATATATTTTTTGCTAGTGTTCATTTTTCTTGTTCTGTGTTTCTCTTGTTGCATCCGGAGACCCAGATTTCGATCGATGGTTAGCGTGATTTTCACTAATGGCTCATTTCCACTGACTGGTACAGTACGGTACGGTTCGGTTTGGTACGGGTCACCTTTATCAGGCTTGCGTTTCCACTAACACCTTTTGGTGGGCGTGGTGAATGACAAAGTTTCAGTTGACGTCATTCTCGCTCGAGGAAATGTCTACAATAAAGCTGTATGGGTCGTTCACATATCATATGAGAAGCACTTCTTACAAAACAGATGCTTTACACACATAAATACTTGTGTAGAAATGTTTATTACTAACTTTTCTTTGAACATGAGTTGATTATAACTGCAGATCAATGACAGTGCGAAACAGCCTACTGTAACGTCTGTAATTATATTAAATAACTAAATAAATGAACATATATGAACACATACAGCCCCTTACAGTCTCCGATATGTTACCAACTACAGTAGAACTACACACAGCAGACATTTTTGTCCGTATTTAGGTTCAAAACAACACAAAATATAGACTACAGTCAGTGAAAACCTCTTATCTATGTATGTAATCTTCAGCAGCACATGAAGCCATCTGTTAGAGAGTAATTCCGTCATTCCCAGTTCATATTAGTCCAAAATGTGAAGATAATAAGTTAGTTATACATGGCATTTTGTTCATGTTTGCTAAAAAATAATGTGCTCCTTTTTTCCGGCTTCTCCTTTGTTTCTTCGCGCTTCACTCTCGCGTTTGTCAGTGTCTGACAGGATCGGGTTTCAAAAGCACGTCAATAATCAAGTGCAGGTTATTATCATCAGCTCAAGAAGTTTGTTATTTCAGATATAATGTTAGACGCGTGCGAGCGCTAGCAAAAAAAGCGAAACCGCTCACGACTCAGACTGGCTCGTAAAAAACTACGGGGCACAGGGTAAATCTGCTCTTCTTCTTGGATTTGTGGCTGTTAATCAAGATGACGACAAGGTTTGTTTGAGCCCGGGTCGACCATGGCTCGTTATTATATATGTATATATCATTCCGCTGTAATGTCTCAGCTCGTCGGCTGTGTATTTCAAACATGGCGGGCTTTTTGTTTTCATTCTGGCTTGTTGCGTAAGCGAATGACGTTTCTCTGTAAAATAATAGTGTTCAGCTGCGCGTGTGGCTCCGCCTTTTGGTACCCTTTCTCGTGTTTGGTACCCTTTCGAAAGGGTGCCGACAGTGGAAACGGCCATAAAAGCGTACCAAACCAAACCGTACCGTACCACTCAGTGGAAACGGCCCATATCGTTAACGTTAGCCAATGGTCCTAGTCGTGATATTTGGTTGGTCAGTTCGATGCCTTCTCATGGCTTATCACGCCATTTCCACGGCTTTCCCAATGCCTTGCAAGCTCTGTCCTAACAAGCTTCTCCCGGATGACGGACACCTGTCATCCGGTGTTCAACATCTGGAAGACGCACTAACTGATCTATGCCCACATTGTAGTATGCTGTCCTTGTCAGACAGACGGGTGCGTTTGGCTGGGCTGAGCCACAATCAGGATGCTGTTGCTTTACCAGCAGGTCTAGCGTTGTCGAAAGAGGGGAAAAAACATTGTGCTTCATCAGCTTCTGGAGCTCCTTGTCCTCAGAAAACTAGCCTAAACATGAACAAATACGTCACTCATGTGCCAAACCTACTCCCCATCACCCTCCCTAAGGAGGTACTCATCAAATTACCAGTTTAGAGTTCTACTATTTGGTCTTGCACTAGCCCACCGTTTGTTTACGAGATGCATGAAAGCTGTCCTATCTCCCCTTTGGGCCCAGGGGGTACTTATCTTGCCATATCTTGTTGACTGGCTGCTGTGTGCTCAAACGAGGGCTCAATTGGTGCACAATACGCAGCTGCTGCTGGACCATGTGACCAGACTGGGTCTCTTAGTGAACCGAGTAAAGAGCTGCTTGTTTCCTGTACAGTCAATCACATTCATCGGGATGTCTATCGATTCAGTCTACCCTATCTCAGTCTCGGACGACAGACATCCTGAACCTCTTGAGTCAGTTTCGTTTGGGAATATCTCTACAGTATGGCGTGCTCCTGAGGTTGATCGAGATGCTAATGGCAGCCTCCTGTGTAATTCCCCTGGGATTGCTCCATCTGCGGCCCCTGCAGGTATGAAACAATCTTCTGCTGGACCCATCTTATCATCGGTATCAACGAATTCTTATTGCTCAGAGTTGCGTGCATGCCCTTCACAAATGGAAGTCCCAATCCTTTTTGACAGCCGGGGTACAGTTAGGGATTGTTCCCTCCTGCCGCAAGGTTATAACAACCGATGCATCCCTTATGGGTTGGGAGCAGTATGGATCCACAGAGGTATCAGTGGCAGATGGTCAAGAGACGAGTGCGGGCAGTTTTGCTGGCCCTGAGGCATTTTCTTCCCGTTTTAGGGGGTCGACATGTCCTAATCCGGTCGAACAACACATCAACGGTGTTCAATTTGAATCACCAAGGAGGTACAAGGTCCAAGAGTTTGTTGCATCTCACGCACATGATCCTCACGTGGTCTCTTCCTCGGTTTTGTCACTAAGGGCTGTTTATTTGCTAGGGGCAGTCAATCAGCCTGCAGATGCTCTGTCCATGAATCGGAGGGGAGTGGACACTTCATCCGGATGTAGTCCAGGATATTTGGACAGAGTTTGGCAGGGTGGAAGTAGACCTATTTGTGATGAGAGACACAACTCATTGCCCGTTGTGGTTTACTCAGACGAAAGGGTCCAGCCCATTAGGACAGGATGCATTGTCACACGACTGGCCAAACTGCCATCTTTACGCTTTTCCTCCAATACCTGTGGTATGGGAGACACTGCACAGGATTGCCCAGGGCAGACTCCATGTACTTATAATAGCAATGGTGGCTGTCCAAACCATAGTTTCCCTTGCTCCTAACATTGTTGGTGAACCAACGAGACAACTTCCAGGCTGGAGGGACCTGTTGTCTCAACTAGATGGTCATATTTGGCATCCGGATCCAGCACGTCTACAGTTATGGGTGTGATCCCTGGGACCAACCCTTTTTTAGTAGACTGTGAGCCTTCAGTCATCCACACAGTTCTTAACGCAAGGGCAGCTTCTACAAGGAAGCTTTATGCTTACCGATGGAAGTCATTCTGTTCATGGTGTGCGACTCAGAATCTTGATCCTGTGCAATGCAAAGTTTTGGTGGTTTTAACCTTCTTACAAGGGCTGTTGGAGAGTGGCAAGGCTGCATCCACACTAAAGGTCTACGTAGCAGCCATTTTGGCCCATCATGAATCTGTAAATGGTTCCTCTTTGGGGTCTGATAGCCTAGTTTGCAGTTTTTAGAAGGGTGCAAAATGTCTCAATGCAGCTCGTTCTCCGGTGTGGAACTTGCCTCTGGTTCTGGAGTCTCTCTGTCAGTCTCCGATTGTACCTTTGGAGGAAGTAGATCTAAAGTGAAAACCCTTAAAGATGGCTTACATCTTGGTTGTTGCTTCTACAAAGAGAGTGTGTGAGCTGCACGCTTGTCAGTGAGTCAGTTCTGTTTGAGATGGAAACCAAATGACTCTGGTGTTACCCTCTGGCCTAACCCATCTTTCCTCCCTAAAGTTTTGTTGCAGCAATTTATTAACCAGTCAATTGAATTGCAATCTTTTTAACTATCATCTTCTGACAAAGGTTCTCTGTTTTTATGCCCCGTGCGTGCCTTGAAATCTTATGTGGCAGCTACTGCAAAGTTAAGATAATCAGAACATCTGTTTGTCTGTTATGGAGAAGCTAGGAGAGGTGCACCTCTAAGCAAGCAAAGACTGTCACGATGGATTGTTGAAATCATTGTTTTGGCCTATAAGAGGGCTCAGCAGCCTATACCTGGTGCCATCACTTGCCACTCTACTAGAGCCATTTCCACCTCTTGGTCTGCTTTTAAGGGTGTTACTCTTGCAGAGATCTGTGCAGCAGCAATACGGTCTTCTCCATGTACATTTGCAGGATTTTACAATGTCAATGTGGCTGAATCTAGGGATGTGAGCTCAATTGTTCTCCGTAAGTGACTCTGTATGTCTTCTGGTGATTTTTTTCTTCCTCGTGACCTTTCTGGTATGGGTCATCCACTGTGTAAACACAGTCTCTGGTTGTCAGGAGGAATTCACAGAACTATGATTACATACGTAACCAATGTTTCTGTGTTTCGGTGTAAAATTAAAGAGCATCTTGGTTTTCTGTGAGTCAGTTTATTTATGCTTAAGTGCAGTATAAAAAATGTCAATATAGCCAAAATACCAACACATTTTTACAAAATACTATACTGTCAAAACATACTTCAATAACAAGACCTTACATTTCATTTAAACAAGTCCTTAAATTATATGTCATGCTTATCTTGAGTGTTCCAGTTTTCAAGAACATACATTGTCTATAAATGTTGCACAGTAATAAAATTTTACATCTTTTTACATTATTTCATTTTTTCATGTGTGTGGCTTAGCATATTTCTAGACTTTCACCCCAGTTGATTGCTTCATTGCCTTGTATAGATAAAGTCTCACCCCACTGCAAAGATCTCCCCCTCTTCTGAACATAAAGTAGGGTTGTTGTGAAATTTTTAAGCTTTACAAAACCTGCTTGTTTCGGGTTATCCACTGAGAAAGATTTTTTTCTTCACCTTTGATTAAATGGCTTGCTTGTGGTTGCTCGTGGGTCTGTTCCTCTTTGGTTCAGCTGAAGCTGGGAAACTGTTGGTTATTCCATCAGATGGCAGTCACTGGTTAGGAATGAAGCCTGTTGTGGAGGAACTGGGGAGAAGAGGAAACCAGGTGGTGGTCGTCATCCCAGAAGCAAGTCTGAGTATGGGTCCTTCAGAGAAAACCACCACCCTGACATATCCAGTGAACTACACCAAAGCCGAACTACATGTGTTATTAGAAGGCAACTTAACTGAAATTCTGAGTACTGACTTCTCCACTGACCTTTCCAAGTTTTTTGTTTTCTTCCTTGAACTGAAAATTCTTCAGAATTTCATCGTGAGGAACGCTGAAGCTCTGCTCTTCAACGAGGACTTGATGAAGAAGCTTCAAGGCTACAGCTTTGATGCAATTCTCACCGATCCGTTTGAGCCTGTTGGGGTTATTGCTAGTGAATATCTCTCCATTCCAGCTATTTATATGCAAGTAAACCTTCCTTGTGGTGTTGATACTTTTGCAAGCCAATGCCCAAGTCCACCCTCTTATGTTCCACAACGTAATACCCACTTTACTGACCAGATGAATATGTGGCAGAGGTGTATCAACCTGGTAAGGACTTTGCTGCAGCACATGGCTTGTAGATACATGTATGCTGAAGCAGATGAGATAGCCTCACGTTTACTGCAGAGAAGAGCATCTATAGTGGAGATCATGAGCCGTGCAACTCTCTGGCTAATGCGCTTTGACTTTGCCTTTGAATTTCCAAGACCACTGATGCCTAACATGGTCATGATTGGAGGAATGGCAACCAAGAAGCCAAAACCACTGTCAAAAGTAAGCTCCTATGATTACATTTGCATGCAAGTTCCTCTTCTAACTTTTCTCTCTTGCTACCTGTCATCATCACAGAATTTTAAAATGGATGAGCAAACCTAAAACCAGCACCTATTCAATAAAGGGAAATATTTGTTTTGTGAGAATCAATGCCTATAGTCTTTCTTGTTAAAGGTCTGTAAGTAGACAAAGCATAATCATTTCAGAAATGTATTAATGCTTCTTTTGAAACATCTCTACTTTAACCAAGATAGGATCATTTTAAAAACATATCTCTATTTACATTTCTGGAGATCGTGAATTATGTAGCCAGAAGTACTTATGGCTGCATTTCATTTTATAAATGAACACTATGGGCCAGTATGACGCCATTCCTTTTCGCACTTACCAGCTGACCGATTGTCTCGGTATGAACGGTTGTTACTAGTTTGTCCAGTTAGAAGCCAAAAAATAAAAATAAACAAGTAAATAACAGGGTGAAAATGTGGTAAAAAATCAGACAAGAGCTTTTTTTTCTCTGAATTGCTTTTTAAAACTGTCGGTTGGGTTTAACGAAATTGGTAGGTGGGTCTATCTGTGCCTTTTAAAATACTATTGGTTGGGTTTAGGTAAAGGGAAGGGTGGGTCAGTTGATTGGTCAGTCAGTCAGTCAGTCAGTCAGTCGACAGCGGCCTCTGGTGGATTTACGAGAGAACAGCAGGCATGAATGGCACTCGCTAGAGAAATTGGAGATCTGCAAAAGCGTACACAATGGCTTTGCGAAAACAAAAACTACAAAAAAATGTAGCTCCTGGGACGCATTTGATGGTCTCCAGAAATGTATTTAGTGTTACATGTATGTTTCCAGATTGAGCCTGGGTTGACTTTAATAATATATTTAAAAAGTTTATCAATGTCTGGGTACTGAGGCAAAGAACAAAGTTTGTTGAAGGTTGACTACTTCTCCTTGGTCCTTTCACAGAGAAATATGCTGGCAGTTATGCATGTTACAGTCTGACTGCAGGTTATCATGATAGCTGATTTATTTTATTATTTTTTTTATTATGATGAAGTACTGATTAACGGTGCCGCCTGTTTTATTATTAGCCGATTGCATTTTTTTTAGTTTTTTTATTATACCCCAATCATCTGTGAAATATTAACAAATGTTCCAACATGTGTAGAATCTATTTCTTCTTCATCTTGTCAGGGCTGGTTAGTGCTTGAATACAAATTTCAGTTTGTTTTGTATTGTTTTCCTGTTCACTTTCCTATTAGTATAAATTTTCATGGCTACTTGTTGTTTGCTTTGATCTCCCACATCTGCCTCTTGATTAAATCACTAGTTTGCTCAATCCACCATTGTGTTGTGCGCACTGTTTTGTTGCGCTTATTTGTATGGAATCTACTTTTTTGTTTAATTATGTAGCATGATGTAGCAGTGTACTTGCTGGACTTACAGCTTTGGCAGCCATTCAAGTCATTCACATTTTGCAGGGAGGATGATACTTTGAGGAGACGCAGAGGTTTTAGGATATCTTCCGCATAGAGTGAGGCTAGCCTCTGTGTGTTTTTTTTAGATATGACTGAATGCTTAAAATAAAGGCACATGCTTTGATATGGCCCAACAAGGAAATTAAGTAATTATATGTAGATAGGGTGCTATTGGTAAGAGAAAGAGGAATTGGGGACTGTTTCATATCAATTTATTAATCTTTCTTACTGTTCAATGAACACAAACTGGCGTAGTTTATTAAAGACGCAAACCCCTCGCTTCACGACAGCTGCACCTTCAGGAAACCTCCTAATACCTGCAGCAAGAGGACTTTTATGATTCTTTATGAGTGTCAAAAGTGGCTGATCCGTTTGGAAAATTATTTGACTGCATGTCACTGCATCCCAAACAACTAAAATGATGTAACTAAAGCAACCTCCACTGTGCTGAGCGAGAGCGCTTCTCTTTTGTTAAACTGAACAGCGCATCATCGATGACATAACATGCTCAAGCTCAGATGCAATGTGAGTGCAGGCCATCAGGGGAAAAGGGGGGGGGGGGGGGGGGGGGTTCAAGCATGCTTCGGCACGGTTCAAGGCAACTGTACCTAGTGAGAGTACACCCTTACACTACCAGCACCCACAGTCCACCTCACCCAAACTTTGAGATTTCTGGACCCAGAGCTGGTTGCTAAAGGGGGGAGCTGCCTTAATGGTAAGAGAATTGGACTAATTCAAAGGTTGCGTCCTAGCACCAGCAGAGGTTGTTGGTGGAAGTAAATAACCAGCATGCTCTTCCATCCTCAATACTATGGCTGAGGTGACGCCCTTGAACAAGGCACAGAACTCTAAACTTCTAACCAGGAAGCCCACTGCTCCGGGTTGTGTGATCATATTTGTGAGTTGCTTTGGATAAAAGCATTTGCTAAATGCTTAAAGGTAAAATGTTGAATGTAGACTGTGGTTTCTCGCCTACATTTCAGCATAATAGGTCTGGAGTGATTTTTAATTTTTAATTATTTTGCTGCATGGTTCCATCCTGCTTCAAGTCTTCTTCATTGTTTCTGGATTAATCAAGTTCTTTGTCACAACTAGTTAAGCCCAGTTCCAAGTCATTTATGTCACTGATTAGACTTTATAAGACTGACTGACTGATAAGCTCTTTTAGAATTTTTTAAGAGTTTAAAAGTTTCTCAAACAAACAGGATTGTTTAAGATTCAAGGTGTTTTCACATCTAGTTAACCCATTCAAATGCTCTTGTAGTGGTTCAGTGTATAAATGTGAATAAACCAAGTGATCTCAGACCACCCTAATCCTATCCCAAAGGTAATATAGTCATTTGTCGTTTGGTTTGTGATTCAATAATTTTGTGTTATGTGAAATTAATGAGATATCTGTCCATTTTGCTATTCTTTTTGACGTGTACCTGGAGGCTTGTACCTTGTACCTAGAGTAACTGCAGCAATCACTGCTGAAACAAAAGCCATAACATTATAGCTATAACAGCTACAAAACAGCTACAGCTACAAAACAAACGAGCTCTGCACTTATTGAAATTTGGAAAGGATTACATCAAACACCAGCATCCTCAACAGATAAAAACATAGGGATGTACGAATAAACCAAGAACTAGTTTAAAATTGCTTCAAATATGTTATGAATCATATCAGTTGAGATGGCAAACAAATTGCAGTTGACGTCTATGAATGCAGATTCCTTGTTTACAGCAGCGATTCCTTGTTTATAGTTTACACCTAGGCCTATAGTATATCACTGCAGTTCATATGTGAATCTGTTCATCTGCTCATCTGCTGTTTCCTTCACATTTTATAACAAGTTTTACAAAACTAATGTCAAAGCATTTGATTTTGTTTAATTTTTTTTTTTATTATACATTCTAGTAATTTAAATAAAAAATGCTTCATGCTTTGGATCCTGAATGAAACGCAGTGGTTGCCTCTAACTAGAGCACTGACAAAGCCTTACTTTGTTTATATTATGATATTTCTTTTATGCCATTTATTTGTTATATTTCACAAATAAACATGAAGTAATAGCCTAATAAAAGGATATACTTCATGTACTGTTTGCCATCAATCTCATTGTATTAAAATCAAAATCCACTGCTGCACAGATTACACAGAGTTCAGACTTCTCATTAGGGCTGCACAATATTGGAAAAATCTGATGTTGTAATATTTTATTTCTATGCAATAGATTTTTCAATACGAATACAGTTTCACAAGTTGGTTAAATAGCTCTATTTCATGGTTGTCTAAGGAGTCTAACAGTAATCAGATACAAAAATGAAATAATCACAATCAGGGTCGGCCCAAGCCTTCAGGGAGCCCTTAGCAGGATTTTATTTGGGGCCCCCTTGGTGCAAACAATATGACAAATTATCGTCGATCCTTCATTATTCGCACACTTTCAATTTAAAACATGCATTGTTGGTTTTATTTGCTTTAGCTGTGTTGCTTACATCATAAAATATATGTTTTAAGACAATTCTAAATAGTATACTGCAGAAACAACTGCCTATTGATCCCACTTTTTTTGTATGACTGCACAAAAACAGCTGGAAATAGCCAATAGCATACTTATATTATTATTATTTGGTCCCAAAACGCTGCCAAACAGTCAAAAATAGTGACAATAATTTTAAAATAATGGATAAATGTTAACACAGAAAAAAAAGTTGTATTTTGGAGTTCAAATATCTTTAAAAATCTTTCTTTTATTAACACATGTTCATAGAATTGCATCAATGTAACACAAGCGCACAGCTGCCAAACAAGCTTAAAAATGCTGATGTGCAGAGAGCAGTTTGTGACTGAAAAGAGCACATCCCTATCATAGCAGCAGAATCTCAATTTTGTGGAATATGCATTGAAGAAAACAGTCAAAATAGTAATTTATTGCTTTCTAGTTTTCTGTAAACTTAAAACACTTTACAAATTACAAAAAACAATTACAAATTGACCAACTTATTTTATGAAAACATTTTATGCCCAGCCCTGGTTTATTCTAATAAAAAATCCTGCATTCTCATCTAGATTAATATTTTTCTTAAACTGATCAGAATGCTCTGAGAAGTGAGCACAGACTCCTCTGAGCACGTATGATGCTTTCAGCAGTGGAGAACATTAGTCATTTATATTTAAGATTTTTTAATTCCCCTAATATTTTTTTTTTATTATTTTTTAGGGGTTTTCAACTTTATTGTATAGGACAGTAGAGAGTATTGACAGGAAAGCATGGGGAGCAGAGAAAGGGGAAGGATCAGCATAGGACCGCAAGGCGGGAATCGAACTCGGGTCGCCGTGAGCACCGGAGTGCATGTGTCGACGCACTAACCACTACACCACTGGCGCCGACAATTCCCCTAATATTTTTGCCAAAATATCTACGAGACTTTGCCAAGGTCTATAAGGGTTAAGAAAACATATTTCACATTATCCACAGAACAAGATTTTGGCTGCTGCATCTTTGAAACAGGCGTTTGGCATTGGCATGAGTGAGCAGTTGGCCATGTAAATTGACCCTGTGGAGGTCCCGACAAACAGTTTTGGTGGAAACAGGAAAGTTGAGGTATACGTTTAATTCTGTAGTCAGTCGGGCAGCTGTGGTTTTATGTTTTTTGGATACAATCGGTGTAAGGACCCGGACATCCCTTTCAAACAGCTTCCTCTTGCGTTCATAGTTACTTTGGTTGGATGTGGTTCTTATTCTTGGTAGTTTGCTGATATTACTCTGGATACCGTGGCTCTTGATACATTACGAAGACTTGCTGTTTTAGTCACAGATGTGCCAGCGAGACGCACACCAACATTTTATCCTCTTGTGAACTCTGATAAGTCACCATATGACTTAATGTTGTGTGCAAAACTGTGCTGTTACTCTGCAAATCAGACCTTCACACTCTGCTCTTTCTGGTGGTATGTGAAATCAATGACGATTGGCCACCAGCTGCTCAAATTTAGACATGAAACCTCCAACACTAAATTTGGCAGCGTTTCAGTGTCATTGATCAACCCCTGTACTTTTGCAATCCATATTAATTGTGTTTTGAAACCATAAATGTCATTTCCACCACATGCTGTCTTTTCCACTATGGTGGGCAGCGTGGTGGAAATGACATTTTACAGTTTATTGTTAAAAAGTTAGAGATAGCTTCACTGATTAGCTTTGAATTGATACTAGCCTTTCATGTATACAAAATACACTTATTTACCTTCATTTTGTTTGTTTTTTAAAATGCCTTTAAAGGTACAACATGTTTGGAAATGACGTAGAATAAATGTATTTACCTATCAAGCAATATTTATCTTGATTTTTCTTCAAGTGTTGTTGATGAAAATTTAAATTCCCTTCATCTTGAACATGTTCTCAGATGGCACTATTCATTTTCATAGAAACCACCTACATAATCTTTCACAAAAACATTTAAAGCGAAATTTCAGTGTTGTGGTGGAAATGACAGAGATACTGTGCGACAGCTATATTTTGTATAAAAAATAATATTAATAATAGTCTCACATTAATAACTATAAAATATTGAAATTATTTCACGAGTGCTTAATTATGACACATTAATAGTTACCAGATAAATAATATTTTGAAATATAATTTTTATGGTTGAAGTGTAAAACTCTGGGTGTGCAACAAGGCGAAAACAGTGATTTTGACCCCTAAAAGGAGGTTGAATAATATGAAAAAAATATAATAGAAAGCTAGTACATTTTTTAAAAGTAGGTTTTATTGCTAGTTTGACAAAGAAAAAGGAATTTGATCAAAATGATGTATATTTTTGGATATATGATCAAAGGACTTAAATGTGCCCGTAGTTGAAGAATTACCCATAAATACATTATTCAGATACAATTCTGTAGCTCCTGGTCAAGTTTAATTCAGATTCAAAAGTGCATATCTTGTGATGTAACTATTGTGGAGATGCACATTGCGATATCAATGTTGAAACAACATATTTTTGCATATTGCAGCCCTAGTTCTCATTAAGATGTGGTGTAAACAAAAAAGAATGTTTTCACACAACAACCACATGGAGTTCACTTAAAGGGAACCAGGAAGGAAACCAGTCATTAGTGATCTCAGTCTTTCTAGTGTTTACAATATAGGGGACTCAAAAAGAATGCAATCCTTTTTTCAGTTCTCTTCAGCAATAAAATGTGATCTCAGAATCTTTCTTGTTCTTGCATTGTTGTGCAGCAGTGGATTTTGGTTTAAACACAAGGCTGAAGACATTATACAATAAATAATAATGTATTTGTTTTTATTGGGCTAATGCTGCATGTTTCTTTGTGAAAATTAAATGTAACACAACTAAATTTAAAGTTTAAAATGAACTTCAAATCAAGTTATATGATTAATAGAAGAATATTCATAAAAACGATTTTTTTCTGTGTTCTTTCCATTAAACAAATAATTTATGAACACTTTAATATTGAAAATGCTTTAATATGTATAGTCCAGAGACAAAATGAACATGAATACCACAAATACTTTTCTAAAAACAATAATTTCCCCTAAGAGATTCATTCATAAGACCTCTTACTCCAACTGAATGTAATTCGTTTGGTTTTTCTACAGATCAGAATAGTCACATAATTTAATAGATTCATCCAGCTTGCGGTTCATCCTTATATTTTTATGTGTTGAGGATAACTAGTTTTTGATGCAATCCTCTTTCATAATCAAGGTGAGACGTTTTCTGTTGTTACTGCAATTACTGCAGGTACAGCAAACAGACCAGGATCTCATTGCTTTCACATATAAAGATATCAGACCACAAACGGACAACAAATGAACCATGCTCAGATCAGCTCTGGGGCGTTGGTGGGGTCTGAGGTCACTTGGTTTGTTCACATATACAAGCTGAACTGCTCTGAGAGCGTTTTAAAGGGCATCTAGGTTATCCCTTTTTTCAGATTTAATATAAGTGTTTTGCGTCTCCAGAATGTGTCTGTAAAGTTTCAGCTCAAAACACCCATCAGATTTTTTTATTATACCTTTTAATAAATTCCTATTTATACATTTTTTCACTAGGTGGCGGTTTTGGTGTACTGCTCCTTTAAGGCTAGTCGTCCCCGCCCACCGTTTCTACGTGCCTTTCTGCGTGCCTCAATCTCCTTCCTCGGCTGCGTCAGACAACAGACAGACTTAAAGGAAGCAGATCTCTCGTAGCGTTTGTGAGAAATACTCCAGTAAGAACTTTACCAATGAGTATTTGTTGTGCTGTTGCATCGATGAGTCACACAAAGTTCACACGCACACACACACACACACAGACACACAGAGAGAGAGACAGACGCGCCCGTCCCGCACTCTTTTTGCACGCATATGTGACAGGATACAGGTTAATCTCCACTGCTGTATGGATATCTGTTATGTTAATGTACACAATAAACCTGATTTAACGTCCACAAACCGGGATTGAAGCGTCCTTTATAATTGTTCTGACACGCGGCTGTGCTGATGAAGTAAAGTTAAGCTAAATCGCTGTAATTCATTACACATGCTCTGTTTTAAAACATTTTAAACATGTGAAACTTACTCTTGATCACATTTGATGATGATTGATGATCCTAGCAAACTGAACACACCTTTTATTCCCGTTTGCTTTGCACACGTCTGGTCTTGTTTATATGATTATACACATGACTACCAGGACATGTTAATATGCACAGCTGTCAATCAATTTGGTGGGCGAGGGGAACGCACTCAGTCGATCTGAAAACCGCTCCAATTGGTCCACTGTTTTTATGTTGCTAAATTGAAAAAAAAAAGGACTGGGTGTGTTTATATCACCCCAATATGATGATCTATACACCATACATGCACATATGTCTGTCCAAACAGCTTGAAAAGTAGATTTTTCACCATAGGTGCCCTTTAAGGGGTTAAACAAACTAGGTGTGAAAACACCCTCAAGATGTGCTTGTTGTGTCATTTCAATAAATACATAGGAATTATATACAGGGGCAGCACGATGGCTCAGTGGTAAGCATTGTGGCCGCACAGCAAAAAGGTCACTGGTTTGAGTCCCGGCTGGGCCAGCAGGCATTTCTATGTGGAGTTTGTATGTTCTCCCCATGTTCATATTCAGGTTTTCTCCCCACAGTCCAGAGACATGCATTATAAGTGAATTGAATTAACTAAATTGGCCGTAGTGTATGTGTGTGTGTGTGTGAATGTGAGAGCGTATGGGTGTTTCCCAGTACTGGATTGCAGTATGCACTGTGTAAAACATATGCCGTAGTAGTTGGCGATTCATCTGCTGTGGTGACTCCTGATAAATAAGGGATTATTTGTATTCAAGCATGCTTAAATATAAATTCTGTTTGTTTACGGATTGTAGATATTTTCCTTATGCAAGAAGGATTCAGCAGCAGACTTGTATGCAAAAAATGTGCTTCGTAATCTTTTTCTCAGAGCTTTCTTTCATTCAGAGTAATGTGTTCTCACTAAGCCCCTCGTGCCAGAGCCCTCTCCTATGTAAGAGTTCAAGTTCGTGCGTGACTGCCTTGTTTTGCTTTGTGTAAAGGGAGGAGCTGGGAAAAATGCCTGAAATTGTACAACATGAGGCAATACTACTACAATCCAACCATAGTGACTTGCAGAATTTACCTGAGTTTAAGTAACTATGCGAGTAACATTGTAAAGATCAAGGCATTGAGCTTAATCAAATGTATCTATTAATCAGACTCTTAAATACTAGAATGATATATGATTTTAAAAATAGTATGAGGAGAAAAACTTTTGGAAAATATTCAGGTATGGTTCAATCTACTGTCAGTGACCTGAGATATTAGTTTTTGTCTGATCAACTTCTAAACGCCATTTGTACTAACAGCGACTTGAATACACATTTTCTATGATGATCATGTGTTTATTTTTAAGTTAAATTTCAAAATGATATGTGCTGATTTATGTGTACATCCTCTGTTTATAAATGCTGTATATATAAATATCTATAAATATCTAATGCACTAACTAATGTTAACAAAACTAGTGTTACCAGTATACTAATCTGTTGCAGACATTTGTTCCTCATTACCTTTGTATAAAGAGCGATATCTCTAAATAACTATGTAATGTGCATGCACTCTTGAAATAATTAACCCAGAGCTACTTTTAACCCACTTGTTAGACTTTAAACTTCTGTGCAGAGACAAATCGTAATCATCTGAGCTTATTATTTGGGCTGAACACGCAACCGATGACCTATCAACCTTCACTCCCTCTTTGACAAGTTTTAACGCCCCTTAAATTCTAAAAGTCTTTTTAGAAGTGGCACATGCCTCTCTGCCCCACAATTTTTGGAGGGATGACGAGAACACTGTCTGTTCCTGCTCTGGGGCTTCTCGCCTTGCTGTGCTTGTTCTCTTCTGAGACTGTGCAAGCTGGAAAGGTGCTTGTCATGCCAGTGGATGGCAGCCATTGGTTAAGCATGAAGATCCTGGTGGAAGAGATGTCTAGTAGGGGTCATGAGATGGTGGTCCTCGTCCCTGAAACTAGTATTCTGATTGGGAAGTCTGGGAATTTCACCACCAAGTCTTTCCGTGTTCCCTACACCTTTGATGAGCTGAATGCTCACGTGGACCACATAAGGAAGACAGCAATTGAGAAAGCTCCAAGATTCATTGATATCGTGGGTGCTTTGGGAAATCTGATCCAGTTCACTAATATGCAGGTGAAAGCCTGTGAAGGACTGCTATATGACGAGCCCCTGATGAAGAGTCTTCGAGAAACGAAATTTGATGCTTTGCTCACTGATCCATTCCTGCCCTGTGGCTCTGTCATTGCTGATTACTTCTCAATTCCTGCTGTTTACTTCTTGCGTGGAATTCCTTGTCGTCTTGATGAAGCAGCTGCTCAGTGTCCTTCACCTCCATCATTTATCCCTCGCTTCTTTACTGGTTTCACAGATAAGATGACTTTCCCTCAGAGAATGATAAACACTCTTATGACAGTTTTCGAAAAGTATCTATGCTACCAACTTTTTGCCAGCTTTGATGAACTTGCCACTAGATATCTGAAGAAGGACACCACATATGCAGAGCTGTTAGGTCATGGTGCAGTTTGGCTTTTAAGGTACGACTTTGCCTTTGAGTACCCTAAACCCCAAATGCCAAACATGGTCCAAATTGGGGGCATCAACTGTGCAAAGAGGGCTCCACTGACCAAGGTAAGATGCTCATGAGCATTGTCAGTTGTTCTAATGTCTCAAAAAATGCAAACCATTCACACTACTTTTTACAATCAGTGAAAACTTGTGCAGACTTTGAGAGTGTACTTAAGGCATGTTGTAAAATATTATTCACTGAATCTTCAGAAACATGGAATAAATTATACTCAAGCCGTTATCTAATCCATGCCCTAAAGGTTTCTGAAAAATGCAAAAAGGCATACATTTTCAATGTGAGCTAGTGACACAGGGCATCTTGGGCGGTGTGGGCATCGAAGAGAGTTGGAATTAGGTAAACTTTATGGTAATACTTTATGGTAATACTTCTTTAAGGTAAAAATTATGCCGTTTTGTGGCAACCAATCAGAATGTAGATGTCCAGTATTAAACGCAGTCATGCAAACTTTGCTTCCATCCACTTTAGTTCCCTAACAAAATGAAGCAGAGGTTAAATATTGCTGTAGCAGGTTGTGCACAAATGAAAATTTATGCTGAAACCAAGGCTAGTAATTGTGTCCGCATGTTGAAATTAGACTAGGGCTTAAACACGAACACAAAAGCCTCACACATAAATGGATTTTAATGGGGCATGTGATTGTAAACATGTTTGATTGTTAGAGCATTATTGGTAGTATGGCCAGAGCAAATGACATTCTCATTGGTGAAGGTATAGGTCAGAGCTGTTTTTCCAGGTCACCATAACATGGTCCATGAAATTGTGAATTTAAGTGCAGTAATACGAGAGCATGTAATGTACGGTGTACATTGATGAATCATTTTTATTTTTTCTGGATCCCTGCTGTTAGATTATTGTTCTTTAAAGCTTTTTAATGTCAGGACAATCAATATCTAATTAGGATTACGGTAACTAATTTAAACAAGGTTTAGAACCCAGTGTAAAATTTAATTTGAAGTTCTTCGTTGCACATAAATATGAATAATCGACAAACAAGTGAATGACGGTGATTGCTATAATGCCATATTTGGCTGTGCACATGCTATCTGCATCTCCACCCATTTGAACCTAGTCCATACTGATTGTAAGATTGTACTTTAGCCTGTATGGTTACATTTACATGGGTATTTTCTTCTCCTGCCATTGCCACTGTTCTTCACATCACTGACAAATGGCTGGCTTGTGGTTGCTCGTGAGTCTGTTCCTCCTTGGTTCAGCTGAAGCTGGGAAACTGTTGGTTATTCCGACAGATGGCAGTCACTGGTTAGGGTTGAAGCCTATTGTTGAGGAGCTGGGGAGGAGAGGAAACCAGGTGGTGGTCGTCATCCCAGAAGCAAGCCTGAGTATGGGTCCTTCAGAGAACACCATCACTCTGACATATCCAGTGAACTACACCAAGGCTGAACTAGAAGCGGGATTAGCCACTGAATTAAATGCCATTCTGAGTATTGACATCTCTACAGACCTGGCCAAGTTCCAGTCATTCTTTTTCACACTTAATGTTCTGCAAACATTTATACTGAGGAACGCTGAGGGTTTGCTCTATAACAAGGACTTGATGAAGAAACTACAAGACTACAACTTTGATGCCATTCTCACCGATCCATTTGAGCCAGTTGGAGCTATTGCCGGTGAATATCTCTCAATTCCAGCCATTTACATGCAAATAAACCATCCGTGTAGTGTTGACACTCTTGCCAGTCAATGCCCAGCTCCACCGTCTTATGTTCCACAAACATTTACTCATTTTACTGACCGCATGAATCTCTGGCAAAGAAGTATAAACTTTGTAAGGGCTCTTCTTCAGCCCAAGGCTTGCAAACTTCTATTTGCTCGTGCAGATGAAATTGCTTCACATTTGCTTCAGAGAAAAACATCGATGGTTGAAATCTTCAGCCGCGCAGCTCTCTGGTTTTTGCGCTTTAACTTTGCATTGGAATTTCCACGCCCAGTGATGCCAAACATGGTGATGATTGGAGCAACAGTTAACCAGAAGCCAAAACCTTTAACGCATGTAAGTCTTCAATTCATTTTAGGCTTGCTGTTTAACAAGTAGAGCTGTGGATTAAATTTAATGGTTAATCTCTGTTGTCATCTTGAATTGAATTAAACAAATAATCAAGAAAACACAGATTTCTACTTTAAAGTAATACCGGATGAGTGTGGTAAAGAAATCTAATATGCATGCAAGGAACTTTTCAGTACATTTAAAATTATGTGATGCAATATAGTCCAAAAGCACGATGTTTTTTGGTTTTATTGTTAAGACCAAGGCTAGTTTAACCCACCGATCCTACTGCACCCAACCCCGGTCTGAGCTGGGATCGAACCAGTGATTCTTTGTATGGAACTTGGTTGCCCTAACAAGGAAGCTAAAGACCATGGCCTCTAGTGTCTGTCACCGTTTGAGGTCAAAGGAGTGAGGTTTACCTGCATAGCACTTCGCTAGCTGGCCTGCGTTACACTAGTAAATGGTTCTGTATGTTAAACTTGGAGAAGCACTTAAACCTGAATAGAAAAGGCTCAGCACACAAACAGATTTTAATTGGTTTATCTTGATAGAAACATTTTAAGGTTAATAAATTATACTCAAGCCGTATGTAGTCGGTAACACTTTACAATAGCAGTACATGAATAATGAAGTACTAATATGTGACTATACATAGATACACAGATATTAAAGCTGTTCAGTTGATGTAGCCTGAGCACTTTCTATTGCTTTCAACACACACCAGACAGATATGCGTAACTGTTACATTTAAACACAGCAGTTCATGATTATTTAACAATAAGTTAAGGATAATGCGCTCCTAGTAAAGTCATGACATAAAGATACATTAACTGGTCCTGAGTTCATGTTAGATATATTTAGCTAAAACGAATACGTTAATTAATACAATATATAATGTCTTGCAATTAGTTAAGGTAGCCTTTGTTTATACATGAACTCATGTGTATTATGTTGTGTTTAAAGTTAGTTCATGATTAGTTCATGCATACTTTATCTCACCATTAGTTCATAATGAAATGTAAATAATTTGTTTGTTGTAATATAGAAAAAGAGACTTGATGTTACAGTAACTGGGGTATGATTTCATTTTCGGATTGGCTTTAGACTAGGGCTGGCAAATATGGCAATAATGCAATCTTGATAATAATTTTCCATATTGAACGATAACGATATATATTTTGTATACAAGTTGTTAATGCTTCCAGATTTAAAATAGTACCCCAGCAACGATTAAAGCCACATAAATTAGTCCATTAAGTGGCATAACGTATTTTCGTCTGGCCAAAAATTCAGTACATCTCTAATATCAGCACACTTTTAGACTGCCATTGATGCACATTTCTGCTGTGTGATTGGCTTATGAAACAATATAGAGTAAAATAAGTCCAGAGCTTTTCATATTTATTGACAAATTTTAACATGATTCGATATAATATCCTTTATCATCCCAGCCCTACTTTAGACCTAGTTTTGTAGGGTAATTACTATAAATTCATTAAGAGTTTTGATCAAACATGTTTATATGCCTTTGGGTTGGTTAAATGTTTTTTTTCAATGAATAGCTTTTCAACAAGTTATTTTACTAATGAATCAAAGTAAGAATGATTAAGCAGCAAACTGGTCCTTGCGTGTAAAACATGTCTAGTAATCTTTCTCTCAGCTTTTTTTTTTCATTCAGAGTAGTTTGCTTTGGAATGACAAGCCCCTCTTGCCACAACCCTTTAGTAAGTGAGAGTTCATGTATTTGCATGACTTCCTAAGAGTTCCCATGTGAAATATGGAAGTTGCATAACAGGTATTCTTACTATTCTCCTCTATGAAACTGTAAGTTTTTTCCCCCTACAAAACTTTTTGGAAAGACTATAACTTATTTGCAAGACTTGGGTCATGACCCATTTTTTGACCAATTATTTATTTAACTGCAACTTATACATACAGGGTAGTACATCCCTTGTGTGATTATTAATTTACAAATTTTACAAAGTCAGAAATGTCTGGTCATAAATGTCATGAAGTTGACATTATATTCAAGGAAAAAGTGTCATTGTATACATTTACAAATTCTTAAAATTCTTAGTAAAAATGTAGTTAATCTTCCTTCTAACCCACATGGAAAGAACCTATATAAACATATATCTTTTAATAAAGGGTTTGTTATAGGTTTTTAATACATGTGACACATGTAAAACTACATTATCCTATTACATATAATATAGGAAAACGGACAATTTTATATGTCACATATATTAAAACCCTATACCAAACCCTATATTAAAACATATAGGTTCTTTCCGTGCGGGAATGGCATAATCTATTATTATTGTTTAGTCATTCAATCTGCATACAGACAACAAAAAACAGAAAATCTATTTAACCCTGCATATTTTTGACATATTGATGACAATTATATACTGTATATATGAAATGTAACCTGAAAAAATAGTGCTCATTGTTTGATACTTACTGCATGAACTAAATTTAAAATAAGACTGCTGACATGTTACAGACATTTGACCCACTTTATCTTTGTATCTAACTTATGACAGTCATTTTATGCTCGTATGTTCTTGAAATCATTAACCAAGAGCTACATTTAACCTACTATGGCAAGACTTTAAACTGCTGTGCAGTGACAAAGCACAAATGTCTGAGCTTATTAGTAGCGTCCTACAGCAAGATATCAACACTTCCCATGTGGCTGGGTAGGAAGCCACTCCTATTTTGAGAACATTACACTACTGTTCACATACTGTACTTCTGCTCTTTAACTACTGTATAAACATTGGAGAGATGAGGAGAACACTGTCTGTTCCTGCTCTGGGGCTTCTCGCCTTGCTGTGCTTGTTCTCTTCTGAGTCTGTGCAAGCTGGAAAGGTGCTTGTCATGCCAGTGGATGGCAGCCATTGGTTGAGCATGAAGATCCTGGTGGAAGAGCTGTCTAATAGGGGACATGAGATGATGGTTCTGGTCCCTGAAACTAGTATTCTGATCAAAAAGTCTGGGAAATACAGCACCAAGACTTATCCTGTATCCTTCACCCATGATGATCTGGAGGAAAATCTGAAAGACATAAAGAACAGTGCATTGGAAAGTCCACCGAAGTTAACTGATATTGTTGTCAGTTTCAGGAATCTATTGCAGTTCCTAACTATGCAGTCGAAAACATGTGAAGGACTGCTGTACAACGAGCCACTGATGAAGAGTCTAAGAGACATGGGATTTGATGCTTTGCTCACCGATCCTTTCCTACCCTGTGGCACTATCATTGCTGACTCCTTCTCGATTCCTGCCGTTTACTTCTTGCGTTTGATTCCTTGTCGACTTGATGAAACAGCTGCTCAGTGTCCTTCACCTCCTTCTTTCATGCCTCGCTACTCCAGTGGTTTCACTGATAAGATGACTTTCCCTCAGAGACTAGTAAACACACTTTTGACAGTTGTTGAAGGTTTCCTTTGCCGCAGTATGTATGAATCTGCAGATGAACTGGCCTCTAAATATCTGCAGAAGGACACTACATACGCAGAGCTGTTAGGTCATGGTGCAGTTTGGCTTTTAAGGTATGACTTTGCCTTTGAGTTCCCTAGACCGCAAATGCCCAATATGGTCCAGATAGGGGGAATCAACTGTGGAAAGAGGGCTCCACTGACCAAGGTAATGTTAAAATGAGCATACTATCTCTATTGTTCTGTTTTGTCTGCCGCAAAAAAACTAATTTCTTTGCTTGCTTCACTGACACTATTGTGACACTGACGCTTCAGAAATCTGGCAATGCCACTGTGTTTTGGAAATGCTCGTCATGTTTATTTATATTTGGCTCTAAATCATGTTACCTCGACTTGCTATGTTTCAACCTGAAGACCAAATTCGGCAGCTTTATTGTTTTATGTGGCCAGCAAGATCATATGATCACACCAAATGCGAATTTCAGTACATTAATATTACAATGTCATTGCAAATGTTTACCGCAAATGCGCAGAATTGATGTGGATCCAGCATTATTATAAAAATCAGTGCTGCTGTATATTGTCTATAAAAACTACATCTCCCATAATGCATTTGTTTTGCGATGCGCTAGACAGCAGTTTCCATACTAAGCAGGATTTATTTGACATTTATGAAATTCACTCATTACTACCTCAAAATTATTAGTTGTTCCATAGTTCTGCTTCTATCAAATGTGATAAAGTTTGGTATTTATTTGGTCAGACTTTATTTTGATGGTCCGTTTGTTGAATTTAAATTACATTGCATCTACATGCCAACTAAGTAGACTGTTAGGGTTATGGTTAGCGTAAGTTGACATGTACTTGCAAAGTTTCTTATAGTCAGTTAAATGTCTGTTGAATGAGCAGTATCAGCATATATTAAGCAGACAGTCTACTAATACTCAAATGGACCATCAAAATAAAGTGTTACCATTTATTTACTTAATATGGGTTTCTTAACCTGATAAAAATCTTCATGTTAAAGTAACTCAGAGAAGTAACACTATATCTAACTCTAACTCTAATTTCTATTGCATTTACACAAATACAAGAATATATTTGTTTTTTTTACTTTGTTATACAATACTTTACTATGAAAATCAAGAGACAATAATATAACAATATGTTAAGGAGTAGTAACATTTATAAAGTCTCAGTTATTTGAGTCCTTTGTGGGCTGCCATAATGCTAAAGTGGCCCTCAGTGGAAATTAATTTGGTACCCCTTCCCTGCTCTATATAATTTGTATCCTGCACAGGTTATAGCTGTTGCAAAAAAAAAAAATAGAAGGTGATAATCCAGGTCAGAGAATATATGCTGATGCTATTTTGATGTATTCTAAACCAATTGATTTTCATGAAGTATTTCCAGAACATGATGTTGGCTACTGTTTACTTTGAATGCTATGCTGTTTTTATCGCTCTGCCGTTTTACATCACACAATGTTCATTACATTATCAGTCTGACAATGAATGCATTTGTTGTACTCATCCTGCAAAATCATGATCAATGTTCAAATGTCTAATCTTCGATCAACTATAGGCTTTTGAAGACGTTTATAACTTGATTGTATGAAACAACTCCACAAGCAGTGGCAGCAGTATTTTTTTCCTTTCGACTTTGACCACTGTAATCTTTAAGAGACTTTTGTGTTAACAAAATGGACCACCATAGTAAAGGAGGCACTTTTGTAACTTTTGTGCACTGCTGAGTAAGAAAACAGGGCTAATTTTTTACCTGGACTTGTTTTTATTATTGGAGTATGCTGCATTTCTGAACATGCAGGTTCATGTAGACTGTATGTGTGTGCGACTGATATAAAGAGGGCAGTTAACAGTGAAAAACTTGCACCATTGTGTTTGTGAAATGTGATACATGTGTTCAGTGTGGCCATCTGTCCTCTGTGCAGGAACTGGAGGAGTTTGTGAATGGCTCTGGAGAGCACGGGTTTGTTGTCTTCACTCTGGGCTCCATGGTGTCACAGTTACCCGAAGCCAAAGCCAGAGAGTTCTTTGAGGCATTTAGACAGATACCTCAGAGAGTAGGTTACAATACATTAACTACAAGACTTTTCTAGTTTTAAATAAAGTTAAAATATAAAATTAATGTTACATTTCAGTTAAGGATGTTTTTGGTTCATGTGGGACAAAATATTTCCATGCAAAACAATGCTTGCTTAGGATTACATGAATGTGCAATGATAACTCTCCTAATTCTGATTCTCTTTTATTTGTAGGTGTTGTGGAGATACACTGGACCAGTCCCTGAAAATGCACCAAAGAATGTCAAATTAATGAAGTGGCTCCCACAGAATGACCTCTTGGGTATGTTTATGTTCTCCGTTTATTCTCCATCTTCAAATAGTCGACCTATTCTTATTCTGAACCCTGCTTGATTCCAACTAGACCGTAAAACACACTGACAACAGTAACATTTCTACTGTTTTCAGTGTAAAGTGACTAAACAAACACATATTTGCTTTGATTAAAAATATCTGAATTTAGGTAATAAGTCAGTAGTTAAGAGTAGGAACTGGTACTTAAACTAAAGTGTTATCAGCCAAATTATTGTGCTCTAACTCTGTGGTGGTGTTTTTTTTATGTTATAGGCCATCCTAAGGTTAGGGCTTTTGTTACACATGGTGGATCACATGGAATCTATGAAGGAATCTGTAATGGAGTGCCAATGGTGATGCTTCCTCTGTTTGGAGACCAAGGGGATAATGCTCAGCGTTTGGTGTCTCGAGGAGTCGCAGAAAGCCTGACCATCTATGATGTGACCTCCGAAAAACTGCTGGTTGCATTGAAGAAAGTCATCAATAATAAAAGGTAATCCTATTCAGTTTGATCATGAAATAATTTATGCAGTCATGCAATCTTTTTTGATTAAGAGGATTTTACTGAACTCAAAGTTATTATTCCATATATTGAAGAGGATTTTGCCATGTAATTTTTTCTTTAATAAATGTTTTTGGAATTTATATTACAAATAAAAACTATTTCATTATTTTTACTTTAGATTTCTTTCTTTCTGCACCCTTAGGAAAATGATTCTAAACAATACCAAATTGGGGTTCTTTACCTTTTTATAAGGTTCAATAAAGCAGTGTTTCCCAACCCTGTTCCTGGAGGCACACCAACAGTACATATTTTGGATGTCTCCGTTATCTGACCCATTAAATTCAGGTTTTGGAGTCTCTTCTGATGTTATGATAAGATGATTCAGGTGTGTTTGATTAGGGAGAGGTTGAAAATGTGGACTGTTGGTGTGCCTTCAGGAACAGGGTTGGGAAACACTGCAATAAAGAACCATGCTTTAAAAAAAATTGCTATATAAGACATTAAAATCATTTTAATTATATTCATTAAAAATGTGTATTAGTATAGGTAAGTACAAGTATTTATTTTATTAATATTAGAATTAGGCGACATGGTGCATGGCTCAGTGGTTAGCACTGTCACCTCACAGCAAGAAGGTCAGTGGTTCGAGTCCCGGATGAGTCAGTTGGCATTTCTATGTGGAGTTTGCATGTTCTCCTTGTGTTCACGTGGGTTTCCTCCAGGTGCTCCGGTTTCCCCCCACAGTCCAAAAATATGCGCTATAGGTGAATTTAATAAACTAAATTGGCCGTAGTGTATGTGTGTGAATGACTGTGTATGGATGTTTACCAGTACTGGGTTGCAGCTGGAAGGGCATGCGCTGTGTAAAACATATGCTGGATTAGTTGGCAGTTCCTTCTGCTGTGGTGACCCCTTAATGAATAAAGGAACTAAGCCAAAGGAAAATTAATGAATTACTGAATATTAGAATTACTAATATTAGATATTTATAATTTTTTTTTTATGCAGAAAGGTACACAAATTACATTGAATCACATACATGGAGAAAGAAAACAGAACGAAGATGAAAAATCAAACAAACAAACAAAAAACAGTCAGGTACAGGCCGGTGTGTGTGTGCGTGTGCGTGTGTGCATGTAAAGGTACTGGGTGGACAGGTCAAAGTACATAAATAAGAAAACGAAAAGTACATATGCAACATGCAAAAAAAGTATTATTAATATTGTTATTATTATTATTTGTCTGGTTTTAGACATTGGAGCATCCGTTAAGGTTTGCTTTTTTTTCTATAAAAACATTATCAAAAAAACAACAACACCAGCATGTTAGGTTAACAGTGTTTTTACCCTTGTTTATTGATGTGAACTTGTGGTAAAAACGACAGCACTCATACAACTCATACATAAGGTCAGGGGCCGTTCTAGTTGAAATGGCACTCTGGGCGAAACCACCCCAAACATCCCCCCTCCCCATCTCCCAACAAATAAAGACACTGTGGTTGACTTTATATATATTTTAAATATATACACTTAAAATAATGATTATAACAATGATTAAATATATTTATTTATTTTCAATAAATATAACAATCTGTTTATTATTATAATTATTATTGTTATACAATTATTATTCTAAATAAATAACAGAAATCAATTCTAAATGGAACTGAAAAACAATGTAAAGACATAACTGGAGTAATATTCTAAGACTTTTGCATGAATATTAATTATGACAGTTCTATAGAATATGAAAAAATGTAAGTTTTATAGAAATATCTGTTGTCTTAAACTCAACTCATGGCCGAGAATTAATGTTATTAATGTGATTATTCCTCCTTTCTGCTTATAGCCATGCTTAGTTAAAGTAACATCATATCAACATATTGCTCTATCTCTAAATCAACAGCTACAAGGAGAATATGATGAAGCTCTCGGCCGTTCACAGAGACCGTCCCATTGAGCCACTTGACCTGGCTGTGTTCTGGACTGAGTTCGTCATGAGACACAAAGGAGCAGAGCATCTCAGACCTGCAGCCCATGACCTGAACTGGATTCAGTATCACTCTCTGGACGTCATCGGCTTCCTTCTTCTCATTCTATTGACTGTTATTTTTGTGACCATCAAAATCTGCATGTTCTGTTTCAGGAAGTGCTTCAAGAAAACTCAGAAGAAGAAGAAGGCATAAAAATATGACGAAATGTGATTGTTTTGGGCCTTTTTGTGGGGTGATCATGCAGGGAACAGTTTAATTATTTAATTAAAATGGGTTTGGGCTCTATATGACCCCAGACCCTCTTCAAGTGGAAAACAAAAAGTAGTTGTTTTTTTCATGACTTTTCATAATTACATAAGAACTATGAAATTAAGATTTTAAAATGTGCTCGTTACCTGATTATAATGTTTCTGTGTTTTTACTACTTTAATGTCTCCATGACCTGGATAAATTACTTGAATAAAGCCTCACAAAAACTACTGAGTGTGTTGTTTAAACATTTACTTTTTTCTGCTGTAGTCCATGTTTAGACTTGGCTATGTTATTGATTTAATAGTGCACTGTAAAAAATAACGGGTGAAATATACGGTAAAATACCGGCAGCTGTGGTTGCCAGAAGTTTACCGTAAAATATAAGGTTGCAACGTGCAATGCTTTACAGAATACTTTTTGATGATCTGTAAATTTTACAGTTGAAAACTGCTGTATGTTTACAGTAAATTTCTGTTAAATAAAACAAATGTATTGTAAACATGTTTACAGTAAATTACTTTAAAAATAGCAGTCGTAAGTGTAAATTCCTTTACAGTAAACTACTGTGTATAATAAATATACTGTAAAACTAACTACATTCTATTTCCGTAATAAACATAAAACAACTGTATTAAATATAATAGTATTTTATTGTAAAGTTCAGTTTTACAGAAAATTACCGGCAGCTGTGGTTGCCAGAACTTTACCGTAAAAAACACGGTAAAACACAAAAGACATTACAGTTGTTTGCCACAGATTTTACAACAATCAATCAGGTTTTTGAAATTGCAAAATGAACTAGTAAATACAGTCTATAGCAACTGAAGGCACAAACTATAATTATTAGATTTTAATGAAACTACATACAGGGACTGTGTTAAAACAGTTTGAGCTGATCCAATAACTTGACCAGTGTACTCACAAAGGCGTGTTGATGTTGGAAATAAAATGTGTCCATATATAAAAGTAAGGATAATCAATGAAGACATATACTGTACATCCATCAGGGCTGCTTGCTCTGGTTGAACAATAGTATTGAGCCCACACTTGACGGAAGACACAGGACTGTGTATGTTCCAAACTTGAAATGTAGTACTGCTTGAAGTCTTGCATGTAGTCACTATTTCAATATGGACTGGCATGATCTCTCTGCAGAAAACAGACACAAAGACAAGTTAGTTCAAGAGAAATATGCTTGAACTGAAATAAACTCAGTCTTCTTTTCTTTAATTGATTACCAATGAACTGCACACAAGCAACACCATAGAATTTTGTAGGCCACTTTAATAATAAATACAATAATTAATAATCAATATTAGGGCAAAAAATTGAAATAGACACATCTCAGCACTGAGCTATCATAAGTATTTGCTTCACTCTGTCAGCTTGGAGCCTAAATTCAACAATTCACACAATTTGTACTCAATCATCAGATAGGAGTCATCAGATACAATCCTAGTCATTCTTACAAAAAAATACACTAAAGTTTTCTAGGTTGAGTAATTGCTATAACTATAAGAAAATAATTGTTTTTAAAAATATATATTTGTAGAAAAACTAGTTTAAATATAAAGTTGATAAAATATTTACATTGTGTGCCATTTTTGCTTTAAACTGCAATTAAAGATCTGTGTTGACAGTACATTTTTCAAAAGAGTATACAAACATCATTGTCTGCTATAAAGAGTCTTTTACTTTATCTTTTATTCCAAACCATTATTTTTAGTGTGTGGTCATAATTAAAGGGACAGTTGAACAAACAATGAAAATTTTGTCATTAATTACTCACCTTCATGTTGTTCTAAAACCTTAAGACTTCTGTCCATCTTCAGAACACAAATTATTATTATTTTTATTTAATCTAAGAGCTCTTTCTGATCCTCCCACAGATAGCAATGCTCCTTGTGTGAAGCAATGATAATACTTTTGGGAAACATTTTCAACAACACTTCTGATGTATAACATGGTACACTGGGAGCATTACCCAGTGTATATCATAACACCAGTTACATCATCATAACATTTTTATTTAACTACTGATTACATGTACTTATTAAGGGAGGATAAGAAAGTTCTTGGACTAAATATAAAATATATTTTTGTGTGTTTAAAAGATGAACAAAGGTCTTTCGTTTTTAGAACTACATGAACATAATAACAGAATTTTCTTTTTTAGATGAACCATTCCTTTAATGCATTATGCTAATATATTATTATAATCACAGTGTTGCAGGTATTGTTAATGCTGTTCTGTTGTCAACTATTGTTGTTTATTGATATAAAATTTGATGGTAAACACTATAATCTAAAGTTGTAAAATGATGTTAATAGACAAAAAAATCGATTAACTCGAGGAAATCATGTGGCAAAGTAAAAGTATTTATTAATATACTTTTTAGGGCGACATGGTAGCGCAGTGGGTAGCACGATCGCCTCACTGCAAGAAAGTCGCTGGTTTGAGTCCCGGCTGGGTCAGTTGGCATTTCTGTGTGGAGTTTGCATGTTCTCCCTACGTTTGCGTGGGTTTCCTCCGGGTGCTCCGGTTTCCCCCACAGTCCAAACACATGCGGTATAGGTGAATTGGGTAAGCTAAATTGTCCGTAGTGTATGAGTGTGTATGGGTGTTTCCCAGTGACGGGTTGCAGCTGGAAGGGCATCCGCTGCGTAAAACATATGCTGGATAAGTTGGCGGTTCATTCCGCTGTGGCGACCCACAATAAAGGGATTAATATAGGGACTAAGTTAAAAAGAAAATGAATGAATAAATATACTTTTTACGCTTTGATTAATTCACATTTTAAAACATGAATTAAATAAATAGTTTTACAATTGTCTATTTATTTGTCCATTTAAATGGTAATTTATATAAATTTTTATGCTTCAATTATTAAATTGATAATTTGCTTCTTCATTTTATTTCTGACCAGCACTCCTGCTCCTCTATATAAATACACCTACTGTAGCTAAAACATAAATGCACCATTTATTTAATTTGTGTATTTATACTGTGTATCTTTTTTTAATTACAAAAATGAAATGATGAAATAACAATTTTTATCACCCACGACTGCTTGAGTCTACCTAGCATTTGTTACACCATACTATAACACTGCTTACCATCAATTATCCTTAAGACTGGCGTCTGACTGGGTCCAGACTTGACTGAAGAGAGGTCTCTTACACACAGGATACAATGTTCAGAAAACCGGAACTTTTAGAAGGTCCTCTCTGTGAACAGGGGAAAAGAAACAAAAAAGGAACAATTCTAGCATTAATAGTTATTAAATAAATATAACTAATTTTAGCATTTACACAATAGCTACAGTAAATATTGCTGCAGTTTCGAAATATTGAGCAGTTTGTGTTATTTCCAACTCAAAAGAATAATAATAATAATGTAAACAATGTACATAAATATAATACAATTTAGCTGAGATTTTCTTTACTCTTTTTTTTTTTTTTTAAACACAAAAAACTTTACTAAGATGACAATGTGATGAATGTGTGGTAATATTGTTCTGTAAATGTGCAAGACAACTTTAGCAATATAATTTTTTATTATTTTTTAAAAGCTAGCATAAAATTAAGTTAAATATAAACTAAAATAAAATTACACTTCAGTTGAGATCAAGCATAAAAATCTGTTTTGAGATTGTAAATTAGGACAATCCACTGCTATACAAGGAAAGATTGGAAACACGTTTGGGTTGTAATAAAATACTCTTTTAATGAAAGGTAATTTTAGTTCTACAATTTTGTGATACCAACAGAGTAAGGTTAGTTGAGCAACTGACCAAACAGTAGCATGTATGATCTGACAAATTGATGCATGGCAGTTAATTTAAAAGCTTATAATTTATATGTACTCACTGAAGCTTAGAGCCTGGCCACACCCCGTTTCTGCAAAGTTGGAAGCACCGAATTGCCCATCTGTGTAAGGTAAAGCAAGAGTTAAATAGGTTATTAGTACTTTTAAATTGATGTTTAATAATCAACAAAACTTACCCAAATTTATACTTGAAAGGTCTCTTATCCAAATAGAGACTTGTCAGGAAAAGAGAGTCCTTGTGTTCAAACTCTGGCAGACATAAGAAAATATATTGTCCTAAATAAGACAAAAATGTTTCAAGCATATCTTTCACTCTTTTAAAAGCAGTATGCACACTACATGTACTAAATAAATGGCTACATTTAGGGAAAAACAACAGCTGTGCTTCACAAGCCGCTCAACAAGTTCAACACAACACATACCGTTATTGCAGCAACCAAAGTTGCAATCCTGATCTCTTTCCATTGTTTCCTGATGAACTTTAGTGTTGCTGTTCAATAAAGTGGATACAACAAAAATGTCTCATTAAAAGTGAAATTTTTAAAAAAATAAACATTATTAAAAAAAAGTATTAATTAACACTTTTTGTCCAGAAATGTGTTTCCTTGAAGTCATCATCTAGTGAAGGTTGAATGCAGTGCCTGAAATGTGTTAGAAGATAAAAGCTTTAATTTTACACAATATGCAATATTTAGCTTATAGAATGTGTTTACACATGCTGTTTTGTGTAAAAATAATTACATAAATATTCTCAAGTGTTTAGTTTACTTACTTTTACGTAGATTCTTAGATTTTAGCAATCCCACCAGTCATTAACTTAATCTGAAGTGTCACAATAATCACTGAAAAAAAGGTGTCTGGAAAGCATTTTCCAAAAGGTTTATTAAACTCTGCATGTAATCAGCCAAACACTCTGAACTCCTTGCTAGTACCAGAATATTTTGAAACAAAAAAAATAAATTAATAATAATTATAAATGCCAAAATCATAAGCATATAACACTATGTGCAGGGAGTATAATGAATTTGTTTTGTAACATCTTTAGAAAAATAAATTTAGTATATAAATTTGCTCTTTCCCTCAATGAAAACTAGAAAAAAAATGGAACAAATGCAGCCTTTAACAAAAATGTCTGTTACATTGTACTTTTAACAAAATCTGGAATAAGCCAGTTTACCAATTAAACAAAAACAATGCTCAATAAAACATTATCATTAACCCAAATACTAAAAGCGTACTTTCTTTGTTGGTGGTTAACAGATAAGGTAAACTGAAAACTCAATTAGTGGTGTATACGTGTTGTGTTAACACTTCAAATGATGTGAACTGAAAGTCCATATTTAACATGCCTCTCTCCACTCATGATCTGAGAGATCTGCAATGAGTGTGAGGACTCTTGGATTCACTGTTAGCTGTTTCTTGTTTTTCTTAGTTTCCACTTTTGTGCCCTTCTCAGGATTGATGTTGAAGAAACACCTTTTTGAATGCAAGAATTCAAAATTAACCACTAGATTAAGTGATTTGTTTAAAATAAATAAATAAATAAAATTATTTACCTCTGAATAAACTCAAGTGTGGAGCCCAGACCCACAGGATAGTGAATGTTGAGGCAGTAGTAGGTTGCAAACATCATGCAAACAGCCGAGATGAAGGTGGAGATGTAGTCGTTGACAATTTTCTGGTCAACACTCAGCATGAAATGCTTTGCAGCATAACATGATGTTCCTGCAAGAAAACATAGTTAGAAAATAACTATTACACATGTATTACACATGAGCTCTGACTCCTTCAAAAAAACAGATCAACTTACCGCATACAATGATGCATGGAGTCACAGGTAAGCCTTCCACTTGTACTTCTTTTGCCATACAAGTTTCTTCCACATAGAAGAACAAGTCCTCCTCTTTTTCATTAAAGTAGGAGAGGATGAGGAGCACCAGATCTTTTACATCTTCTGAGCAGCCCTCCAGCTGTCCTCTCAGAATTTTCAGCTTTGTGGCCGCTTGCAAAACATGTTTGCTTTTTTCTGTACAAACACTTCTCATGAAATCTAAAACACGTTTTCCTTTTTTTTCAACATTACTGAGGAAAGTCTCTTTCAGGGAAACACCAGTTAATTCATGAAAGTGAACTGCCATGCCAACTTCCTTGAATAAGAAAGGCCACTCTTGCATGAGGAATTGCAGATCGGTTCCACTGTTCACTGATTTACGCTGGGAGAAGTATGTGCACTTCATGAGATGTTTTACCTCCTCTGTGTTGAAGGTTGCCTGTTCAAATATCACTTTCATTTTCTCTTTTTTCTCTTCTTGGCTTTCCAGTGTCTCACTCACTGGCATAAACTTCATTTCCCATTTTATGCAGCCATATGTGTCCTGAACAGCTGCCCTCTGTTCAGCTGTGATTTCATCTGTGTCAAATTCATCTGACCCCCGTCTGCGCTTCAATATTCTTGGTACTGAAGACCGCTTTACATTTTCAATTCGTGCTTGCAGCTGCTTGACGAGTGAGTGATATCCTGTTCCTACCACATCACCTTCTATAACATCTTGCAGTGACAGTGGATACTTTGCTACCATTTTCTTCGCAACCTCTGTGGAGGATTGTTTACCAGGAGAAGAAGAGGCATGCATCATTTCAGCAACTACAATTCGGATCAGTTCTCTGCGTAACTTTGAGCTTGGCCTTTTCCCTCTCTCCAAACTCTGCATTAAGGCTTCTGGGAGCTTCTCCCATGGAATCTGGAAGCTGTCGACCCAATCTGCAGTAGCAATCATGTGTCTGGGTGATGGTGAGGGTGAGGGTGAGGAAGACAGTGAGACTGAGGAGCACGCTGAGGACACTGGAGAGGTCAATGTTGACTGACTATGGAATTCAGTTGTCTCTGCTGTAAAATAAATTGAAATTTAAATGTACAGAATGAAATTTGTTTTTTTTATCTTAACTTACAAGTAAATGTAACTTTCTGCATAATGTACTTACTGGATTGTTTCCATGCAGCCAACAGTTTTCTAGCTTGAACTGGTCTCAGTACTGTGAGCAGATCAGCTTCCTTAATATACTGTAAATCTTCAGTGGCTCCCACACCTAAAGATTGTAATGTCTCCAATACAATATTTAGATTTGAGGTTGGTAGGTCTGGTAACACATTAGTAATGGCACTGCTTATGTTGCTTGGCTCTACGTCATCCATTCTGAGTAAAAAAATGTAAAAAGACAAAAAGAAAAAAAAAAAACTTTCAATTTTGACAGCACAAGACATAATTAGTGTGACAAAACACTGTGTTTCAATGGAACCAGTCGTTGTCCATCTTTCATGTAAGCAGCCAATGGATAGAAATCAATCATGTCACAGATGTTAAAACACTGGATCATTTCATTGTCTTTCCTCACTGAGTACACATGGTACTGAGGAAGGAATTCTGCTGTGTACATTGACACCAAAAGATAAACGGTGTTGTTTTTTACCAAAATGAGCACAAGTTCACCAAATTCCACCAAGTCAGTATACCCTGTGACAAGGAACTGTCCTTTCTTGTAGGCTGTTCCTTTATAAACCATTTCTACTGTGACAGCTGTGTTGGTATCAGTGAAACCATATTGTCTGACTGCATCCTGAATGCCTTTACTGTACAGTGTTGAGTAGAATGGAGAACCACCTTTAATTTGCAAAACAGCCTGTCTATTGGAGCCTGCTGATAAATAAGCCTGCAACATCTGATGTCTGTTAGACAAAGTGAGACCAAGGTTTTTGAAATTCCTCAAATTTCTTGCACATCTTTTGAAATAGCTATGCTTGCTTTCGAAACGCATTGTCCACAATCTAATCAAGGGGCCAAATTTCAGAGTCAGTGCTGGATAATGGCGTAAGTAATGATGCTTAGGTCTCAGCTTAGTTTCGGGGAATATAGATGTTCTGGATTCTAAATACTCTTCAATAAGGACTTCAAGATATGCAATTTGAGGAACAGAGATTTTCTGAGCACATACCATGTCCACAATGTCTTTCAGCTGCAGAGTCAGCTGCCACACATCATCTGCTGCATCTTTCACTTGATCACCAATTATGAGAGGCATCAGTCTTAAAAAATTCCAGTTCTGTATTGCATTTCCAGTGAGCTTACCTGCTTGAGGGTTGACCTCACATGGCTTAGCAGCAGCATCTGAGGCACAGTATTTGAACTGTTTAATACGCCTGTTCAATGTAGAGTATGTGAACCATGTTTTTTTTTTTATGAAGTATTTCAGATACAGTGCCACATCATATGACAAAACACCCTCAAATATGTCGTGTCCCACACAAGGTGGCAGACCAGGCTGACACACATTAAAGTATTTCAAAGTATTGAATTCTGACCTGAATTTTACTCCTTCCACGTCTTGTGCTCCTTCTGCTTGGATGCGGTCAATTGCTGAGTTATAGTTTTGAATTGTCCGGGCTGGTCCACACAGATTTGGATCACCCTGAAATTCAGATCGAGTAATTAGACAATATCTACAGAAATGTTCTGCACGGCTGAAATTTTCAGAGAACCCACCAATGCAGTGGGATCCTAAATTATCGCCAGCAATGCAATAGACCGTTCCTTTTACTACGGTTTCATCTGAAACAGGAATTCCATTCTCCTCCAAATACTTTAAGTCTGCTAGTAAATTAGAGAACACCTTAGCATGCCCAAATTCTTTAAAATCTTTTTCTCTGCACAATAAAACAAGTGACATGTGGTTTGTGTCTGACCTTACATGAAGTGGCAAATTAGCTACAGATAAATAAACAGCTAATATTTTATGTCTTGTCTTTGCAGAGCCTAAAGGATTAACAACTTCGAATGCATCCTGATACAGTACTAGTTTTAGGCCTGATGGATTCTGAACAAAAAAGTCATTTGATTTGAACATCTGGCCATCAGTAACATCAGTTAAAACATCTGTGGGTGTGTCAGTGGGGTGCTCCTCAGACATACAATCCTGCCACATATCAGACTGCAATAAGCATTTTAAAGTCTCTTTGACTGGCACATAATAGGCAAACCTATCTTTTCTGTTCTCATCCCTTCCTAACAAAACAGTCTTAGGCTCCACATAATTGAAATTTTTTTTGAAACACTGAGCTCTTGTGTGTGCAGTCCTCATTGGCCCTGTATGACATGCAGAAAACAGATCAGATTCCTTGACAGACTGACAAATTTTGGTGATCTCATCTTCTGTTAAGGATGTTTCATTCTTTAGCTGTGAAGCAAGTTTACTTAAAGTATATGTCTGACCCAACTCGTGTATATTTTGAATCTCCTCAACAATGTTCTGTGTGGTTGAATCAGGCACTAAGAGCTGCCCTTGCAGTTTTAAGTAAAATAAACAAATATTTTTAAGAAAAAGATCGTTGAAATCGTCGGATGTATCTACATCACATTCAAATTCATGGCCACAGTCATGTGACGTTAATTCGGTTGTTACAGATTGTGAAGATGACTGATAAGCCGACGAGTCTCTGTACAAGTCACTAATTGTGCTTTCTGTGAAATGTTTGTGTTTCCGTGACATGTGGGAGGTAAAGGAAGATTTAACTTTAAAAGCATCTGTGCATCCTCTAACTGGACAACTCACAACACGTCCTTCTACAATGTGATCTTTCAAGTGTGCTATTAGAGATTTAGCATCTTCACACTGTCGATCACATAACGCCATTGCACATTTAATAGGCATAACATCTGTCCCGACAGCAACGTTAACAGGCGCATTTACGTTATGTTTTCTGTAAAAATGAGCCTTAAGCGATGCATATGTACAGAAAGTCTGTTTGCATTCGGCTGCAAAGCACTTAAATAAACGCGGTTCATTTCGGTGAAGTTTGCAATGTATTACATAAGCCCTCAATGATTTGACTGACTTGCCACAGAAATTGCAACTCAACATCGCTAATACTGATTCTGTAAAAATGTACTTTTAGTGTAGAACCGTGTTGTCAAACAGACTTACCTCGAAAAGAGAAGTGGAGTTAGCAGGTGCCAAAGGTTTGCACTAAGCATCACAAGTTGAAGAGCGGGCGCGCTAAATCGGCGGCTGAAATATAAAATGTCGACAGTTCACGTTAGCTCATTGGGCGGTGCTATTCCGCCATTTTAAACGGTGTGCGCGCTCATTTTTCGCCAACTGAAATATAAAATAACGTTGACAGTTCACCTTCGTTTACTGAGTGGTGCTATTACTACATTTAAATATGCACTTTGAATAGTATAAATGTTCGTAATTTATACTCAAGTTAACAAGTAATTGTTAAATAAAAACACTTTGCGTCAGACAAAAAGTCTTCCCCCAACTTCACAATTTGCAAGTTACCCTATGAAAAAATTTAAAATAGGCATTGGACTCACCACTTGCATTGCATGCAGATCGTGATTTTTTTTTTCTCTGCATGTGTGTTCATGTTTTTTACAGAATTTTTAAAACATGCTGTTTAATAATAAATAATCAATAATAAAACACATTTCATAATTAAAAACACTTTCATAATTGTCTTCATAATTCATCTTTTATTTTTGCTCATTCTAGCATCTTTTATTTCAACCTTTTATTTCAGCCTTTAACCTATATAGTTGTGATTAAATACAAAGTAATATGAAAAATCTAATATTTTTACAACATGATTACATAGTGGGCGACACGGTGACGCAGTGGGTAGTGCTCACAGCAAGAAGGTCACTGGTTCGAGCCCCGACTGGGCCAGTTGGCGTTTCTGTGTGTAGTTTGCATGTTCTCCCCGTGTTCACGTGGGTTTCCTCCGGGTGCTCCAGTTTCCCCCACAGTCCAAAGACAAGCAGTAGTGTATGTGTGTGAATGAGTGTGTATGGATGGACCCAGTAATGGGTTGCAGTTGGAAGGGCATCCGCTGTGTAAAACATATGTTGGATAAATTGGCGGTTCATTCGGCTGTGGTGACCCCTGATGAATAAGGGACTAAGCCGAAAAGAAAATGAACGAATGAATGATTACATAAAGGTCGATATATTTGTATTTTTACAATTATATCTTGAATTTGTTTTTCATTGCCTTTAGCAATTAAATCTCAGATTTGATCCATAGGGCCTATTTAATGAACAATACACAAAAGTACAGTAAATGACAGAATATTATAACATTTTACATTAAAGACTCAAATAAAACAGCATATGCTGGTGATGTAGCCTATGTTTTGATGCCCGTATTCTGGTTTCAATGTAATATCTTGGCCCTGACCACCATTGAGACCAGCAAGACCAGCATTGAAACCAGCATACCTTACCAGCATATGCTGTTTTTTGTTTTTGTTTTTCAACAAAGTGGATGGTTTGACCAAAAAAAAAAAAAATATGTCATTAATCATTTTCGGAACAGAAATTAAAATATTTTGGATTTTAACATTGTAATTTGTGGCGTAAGAACCCTTGCTGTCTATGGGAGGAACTACGATTAAATCCAAAATATATTAATTTGTGTTCTGAAAATGAACAAAGGTCTTACGGGTTTGGATTTTTTTCTTTTTGAGTGAACTATCCCTTTTATTTGACTAACATATACCATTCTTTTAACCTCTTGTTACTGTAGAATTTAAAGTAAGTTTCTGTTGAATTTTTGAAGGTTTTATATTGTAAATTTTATAGTACACATCAACAAAATGTGTTTTTACACAGAATTATACTGTTGATTTTAGGGTAATTACTTGCTTGAGAAGTTACGGTATTTTTTTATTTATTTCACCAAAAAAATATATTTTTACTGTAAAAAGTTGTATTTATTACATATTAAAAGAGTAAAAATTAAAGTTATGTACTCTTTCTTAAATTACGGTGATTTAATGTATGTAATACAGTCATATACTATTTTGGTTTAAATAGTCTTTTACTGTTGCTGCTTTACAGTTTTTTACTGTAGTTTTCACTGACATTTTTTACAGTGTGGCGCAGTGGGTAGCGCTGTCATCTCACAGCAAGAAGTTCGTTGGTTCGAGCTGGGTCAGTTGGCATTTATGTGTGGAGTTTGCATGTTCTCCCTGTGTTTGCGTGGGTTTCCTCCAGTTTTCCCCCACAAGTCCAAAGACATGTGCTATAGGTGAATTACGTAGGCTATGTGTGTAAACGAGATGTTTCCTGGTGATGGGTTGCAGCTGGAAGGGCATCTGCTGCATAAAACATATGCTGGGTAAGTTGGAGGTTCATTCCACTGTGGCAACCCCTGATTAATAAAGGGACTAAGCTGAAAAGAAAATGAATGAACATTTTAGCTAGAATATTTATAAAGCTTTAGTAAGTGTTTATATTTATTTTTAGTAAGTGTTTGTATACAATAACTTTCAGAGAGTGTTTGGAGTCTTCTGTTTTTGGATTCAATGAATGAAAAAGGCCTGGAGCAATTAATTAAACAATTATTTAGCTTAATTTAATTACAATAGTACTATTTTTTGTGGATTTTAACTTTGAGAATTATATAAGAGTCAGATATTTAGCTTTCTGTTATATTTTCTGGTATAACATTTTCAGTAAGACATAACTGTTCAAATTAGCAGTTTATAAAAAAACATCAAAAAGGTAAGGGAAGGTTTTTGTAATTTAAAAAAATATATATATTTTTTTTTTAATTGATGGGAAATAAATATTTATCTAGAATGTTGTTGTTGTTTTTAAAAAGAATTTAAATATGTATATGTATATTTATCATATATATATATATATATATATATATATATATATATATATATATATATATATATATATATATATATATATATATATATATATATAAAATCAGTATTGTCCACATATACATTAGGTGATTTATTAGCAGCAAATCAGCAGGAGGAAAGATTATATGACAGTGCCGACTGGAGAAATTTTTCATTTAAAACACAAGTAAATTATGAAAACATTCATTTTAAGTGGTAAATAAATGCCACTGTTCATAGATTTGCTTTGAAACAAATTTTAAGTAATATTACAAAGTCTTACCAACCGTAACCTTTTGAACAGCATAGTGTGTAAACTACAAATGTTCTTCACGGATTCACAGACAGAAATTTATTTCTCAAGAAATATAAAAAGACTATGCGTGGATAAGTCTAGGGCTGATAAACAAGTATGTGGAAATGTGTAGAGTTGTTTTAGTTTTCTATCTTGTCGTGTTTATATTATGTATTCTTATAATCAAGACACATAATATAAGTTATATAATTTATCTCCCCTATAGCAAACACATATTTTCTGATCAAAGCACAGTAAAAAGGTCTTTTCTGTAAACATATCAAGCTCGTTTGGTCCTAATTGTAGTAAACACCTATAATTAATTCATTCATTTATTTTATTTTCGGCTTAGTCCCTTTATTAACCTGGGGTCGCCACTGCAGCATGAACCGCCAACTTATCCTGCATAGGTTTTACGCAGTGGATACCCTTCCAGCTGCAACTCACCACTGGGAAACACCAATACACACGCAAACACTACGGACAATTTAGCTTACCCAATTCACCACATGTCTTTGGAGAACATGCAAACTCCACACAGAAATGCTAACTGACCCATCGCGCGGCCCTAAACACCTATAATTAATAGTTTATAATAATATACTATAATAATTAAAATATATTACCACGTTTGACCTTCTTAAAGCGATTGTTCGAACGCCTCCAAATGATAATCGGCTGAATATTTATTTTCCGTCGTTATAAGCACTTATGAGTTAAATTCTTCTGTTGACCAGAAAAGAAGATACTCTGAGGAAAGCTGAAAGGCTGTAACGTTAACCGTCAGACAGTACAAAATACTATGGAAGTCAATTCCTTTAGCCTACCATATCCCGCATCATTTAGAAATCAATGATTTCAAATCATTATCGTGCGGTGACCGTGGGACTTTTATTTTGATATTTACGCGGTGGGCGGAGCGCCGTAAAGAGGTGAAAGAGTTTCTCTCACTTTTGTAGAAGAGATTGTAACACGTTTGCGATTCGTAAGTTGTGTTTGTATTTAACGTTAGCCTTTCTGACAGACAAAAATGCTTGAAAATGAAAGCCGTGAGTGTAATGAAGCAGAAGAGTATGTTGGACTTACGGATTTTGTAGCTGAAGGAGCTGAACAGGTTGGTGCTGTCGTGCACATGATGGTCGCCCTTCAAAATAAACACTGATTTTACTGAGTGGATGTGTCTGCATGCGGTTGTATTGAAAGTGACTGAGTACCATAATATTCAGCAGAACATTATCATTTTTGGAAATTGATGACTGGCCAAATGCAACATATCATATAACATTTGCTTTGCACCATATTATTTAGTATTTTTACTCTTCTAAAGGCAAATGTTGGATTGTGATGGAAAAAATGTCTCAATGTAGCCACGAATACTAATACAGCACATACATTAATTATAAATCAAATGGTTTATTTATTTAATTGTTTCTTTTTCTTAAACTTTCAGCTCAGTTTCGCAGTTGGCGATAAGTTGCTTGTTCATGACAGGAGTTCAGACGTGTGGTGGTGGGCTGAAATGCAGGGTAGCTTTGGTTATGTCCCGTCCAGCTATTTACACCAAAGACCTGAGGATATAGAGGATGCTTGGCAAGATGATGAATATTTTGGCAACTATGGAACATTAGTAAGTACTAAAATGTTAAGCTGATCAATTTTAAAAAAAAACAACAATCATCCCAAATGTAAAGTTTTAGGTCACCCCAAAATAAAAATAAAAAATTAATTTACTCACCCTCATGTCTTTCAAACACTTTGTTCATTTTCAGAATATAAAATGACAATATTTTCTATGAAATATGAGAGACTGAATTTTTTTAATGTCAAACTGACAATTAAAGCCAAAGTGGACCTTTTTGCAGTTATTCGCCTCATTTTCGATTTAATTATGAGATTTATATGCTGCGTTTTAGTGACATTTTAAGCACTATTTTTAGCTGGAATAGCTTTTTAACGTTCCAAAATATTTTCTAAAGTTTTAGAAAAAAGAAATATGAATAAATACTTATTTATAATATGTAAATTTATTACATCATATAATATTAGAAAAATAGGAATCTGCTAAATTTTTAAATGAAAAACTGTAGCCTATTGTCCTTTATTAGACAAATTACAAACTAGCCACAACATTCAACTTTTTGTCAGAAAAAAAAAAACATAATAGTAATAAAAGAGCTTCATGATTTGTCTAGACTCTCTTGGAAAAAAGTACATTTGATTGAAATTTCATAGATAAGAACATTATCCAAATTAGTATTTAAATTCATTTTAATGTGGGCCATTTTTGGTGCTTCACACATTTTTATTGGTCATTTTTTGTATCAAGAATAAGGTGCAAGATTTAAAATAAAAGCTACTTAAAAAAAAATTCTCTATCTAAAAACAATACAGTAGCGAAAGAAGACTTCTCTTGCATACGATTATATGTTTTCTTGCACAGCTGGTTCTTGAACACATGAAAAATAAGACAAAGACACAAAGTCAAACTGAAGTGACAACCAACAGAGAATTCTGCTTGCCCTTAAAGCCTTTTTTTTAATGGGTTATTTTCACAATTTATAATGGCATAGCAGTCAAATTAGGACAAATGAGCTCATGTATGGGACAAATTCGGGACCTTAGTCATTGAGGGGCGAGTCTTTCGAACCACTCGAACACCCCTGGCTACAGCCATGAGTCTGGATATTGATAGGTGATAGATATTGATCGATATTGTTAGTTGTTTCAGTTAGTTGCAGACTCATTTCAATTTTATTTAATTCACAGCATTTTAGGTGGATATAGCTTCATTACAAAGGCTTATAAGAATCAATATTAACTTGACCACATTTTAAATTTGATTCATCAAAAATTAGATTTTTAAAAAAATAAATCCATGTGAAAGCAGCAGTTTATTCCAATTCACTTCTTTTATATCATAAACATATTATATTAAATCAAAGCCCAAGTTAAATATGTTTATCTTATAAAGTAATTAGTGAGAAACAGAATAAAGATTGAATATAGAACTAGAACAATTAAAGTAATTTTATAACCATGAAGTAATTATATAAATAATATGTATGATAAAATATAATATAAATTATAAAAACATTTGATTCATATACGTTATTTTGGATTTCTTTAAAAAATAGTATGGGTAACACTGCTGTCAATGGAGAGACAAATCCTTTAGGTTTCAATAAAACACAGATTTATGGGTTTGGAAACATGAAAGTGAGTGAACTTTGGAGTTATCTAACCCTTCAAATCATAAAAAATGTCAGTTAAAAAAAGAATTAATCATGCATGCAGAAGCAAGCATGCGTGAACATGTACTATCTGTTTCCTGTTGTCAGAGGCTTCATCTAGAGATGCTGTCAGATAAACCACGCACAGAAACATACCGGCAGGTGATCTTGAGTAACTGCGCCGCACTGAGGGAGAAGGTGATCCTGGATTTGGGCTGTGGGACCGGAGTCATCAGCCTCTTCTGTGCACTTCTTGCACAACCTGCAGCGGTGAGGCGATCTGCATACTCTATTTGCATGCTTTAAACTCATAAAACATTATTGAGGGTGTAAATATATATTATAGTTAATACCAATCTATAGATACACTCTCTTGAACTCTTTTTTTTTTGTTGTTGTTGTTGTTGTTGTTGAATTTTATAATTTTGACATTGATTGTCAATATTGGTGTTTATATCCAAATTATAATACACATATAACTGTAACAATTGCTGCTGTATACTTTGCATAGTCTCAGAAGTGTACCTTTTTATTTATATAGTGTAAGTTAGAGGAGAGTGGGGGGTGTATGAGAGGGCAAAAGAGTCAGTGAGGGGCAGAGTTCTAAAGGGAGACAGCTCTGGGGAAAAAGCTGTTCCTCAGTCTGCTGGTTTTTGTCCGGGGGAGCCTGAAGCACCTGCCGGAAGGTTCAGGGTGAGAGGTGTCCTTAAGAATACCGCGTGCTCGGTGCAGACAGTGTTTCTTCTGGATGCCCTCAATGGCTGGCAGTGTGGTCCCTGTGATGCGTTGGGCAGTTCTCACCACCCGCTGCAGTGCCTTACGCTCAGCAACAGAGCAGCTTCCATACCAGACTGTGACGTAGTTGGTCAGGATGCTGTCTATTGTGCAGCGGTAGAAGTTCACCAAGACAGCTGGTGAAAGCTGGTTCTTCTTAAGTTGCCTCAAGAAAAATAGGCGCTGGTGAGCCTTCTTGACCAGGCTGGAGGTGTTGGTGGTCCAGGAAAGGTCCTTTGAGATGTGGGTGCCCATAAACTTGAAGGATGAGACGGGCTCAACGGCCTTCCCATTAATGTGGATGGGATCATGTGAGCCTGTTCGTCCCTTCCTGAAGTTCACAATGAGCTCCTTGGTCTTGTTGGTGTTAAGGAGCAGATTATTGTCGGTGCACCAGGTGGCCAGATGCTGTATCTCCTCCCTGTAGGCAGTCTCATCATTATTGCTGATTAGACCAATCACTGTGGTGTCATCTGCGAATTTGATGAAGGTGTTGGGTCTGTTCACAGGCCTACAGTCGATGGTGAAAAGGGAGTAGAGGAAGGGGCTCAGCACACAGCCCTGTGGTACACCAGTGTTGAGTGTGACCGTGGTGGAGCAGATGTGGCCTGATCTAACATTCTGAGGTCTGTTAGTCAGAAAGTCCATAACCCAGTTGCAGAGAGACGTGTTGATATCCAGGTCTCCAAGTTTGATCATTAACTTAGAGGGTATAACAGAGTTGAATGCTGAGCAGAAGTCAACAAACAGCATTCGTGCATAAGTGTTTTTATTGTCCAGGTGTGTGAGGACAGAGTACAGTGCTATGGAGACGGCATCTTCTGTGCTCCTGTTGCCACGGTAGGCAAACTGATGTGGGTCCATTGTGGATGGTAGAGAGTCTTTCAGGTGTGCCAGGACCAACCGCTCGAAGCACTTCATGATGATGGGTGTGAGTGCTACAGGGCGGTAGTCATTCAGGCATGTTGGGCTGGAGTGTTTGGGCACTGGCACAATAGAGGTGGTTTTAAAGCATGTTGGCACAGCTGCTAGGTTAAGGCACAGGTTGAAAATGTCTGTGAATACCCCAGAGAGCTTTTCTGCACATGCTTTGAGGACACACCCAGGTATACCGTCTAGTCCAGCAGCCTTACGCACATTGATCCGACTCAGTCCGGTGTAGACAATTCCTGTACACCTAAATAGATACATTGTCACGCACACATGCAGACATGCACACACAATCACTAACATGAATAAACAGAATGTTTGGTTTATTTCTGATTTTACACATGGATTTTGTTGTCCTATTATATATCCTGGAAATGTGAACCACCAAATTGAACATTTATTCTCATATAACTGTATTTTCTGAGCCTTTTCAAGGTGAATGTATGACTTTTCATTAAACTAATAAAAATAAAATAAACAAACAATAAATCAATTTCTATCAGGAAACGGTGTACTGTTAATAAAATCACATTATTTGTATATTTAATATAGACTTTCCCAATTTACAGTAAAGATCTAATGTATTTCATTGGTTCATCATTTTTTGTGGTGTTTGAAGATTAACTTTTTGTCCCAGTTTTTCAAAATTGGGTCAAATCTGGAAAATTGGTTTTTTCAAAAGTAACAAAGGGATTTTGAATTAAGATCAGACCATCTACATGTACAGACCATGTAAGACCAATCTTACATTTGATTTGGATCAAACCTGTCCTTTGGATTATTCAAAATTTTGAACTCAGAAAAAAAACAGGATTATCCTGATCCCACCAGGTGGATTCAGTTGTGATTTTTTTATTTTTTTTTAACCAAAAAAAGGTATTATTTTTTAAGTAAATTAAAACATCCTAATAGTTACTGATATAAATTCCTTCATATTTGAAGCCTCTGTATATAAAGCATGCCATATCTAATGCGATATGGTAAACAACAACAAATTAATATCAAAGCAGTATTGTATTAAAACAAACTAAAAAATGTTAAATGTTTGTTGATTGCAGTTTTTCTGTTTCTTACCATAAAACGAACAATGGCTGTTTGTGGCCAGTGGTATTTTGCCTACCTGTTGTTCTTTGCTAAGCCAGTAGGCTACACTGTTGGTTCATTTTAAGGCTCTGCTTAACGGGATTTGGTTATCCTGAAATTTAGTATTTGGATCACAGTGATCCAACCCAATGGAAAACTGTCATAAAAGAAAGGTAGCTCAGTTCATCCTGAATAGCAAAACATGGGATTTTCAAATCTGGGCCAATTTGATCCAGATTAAATGTTTTGAAAAACTGGGCCCTGACTATCAGCTCAGATCAATAGCCTATGTGCTAAGACATTAAAGTAAATGTTCTTTAACCTTACTAACATACTAACCCTCAGCATAATCAAAAATTGCTGAGAAAAAAAGTATGCAATCCACCTTCTCTCTGAATAAAAGTTCACACTTTTACCAAG